>NC_092779.1:51674709-51835077 GCF_047496795.1 Chiloscyllium punctatum
AAAAGAGGGAGTTTGACCACACCCCACAGCTCACCAATAGGATAAACAACGCACTGAGGAACCTACAAAAAAACGGACAGATAACCAGGTTTGACCTACAAAGAATGAAACCTGAAAGCAACAACACCCCCAGATTCTATGGACTACCGAAAGTGCACAAACCAGACATCCCACTCAGACCCATAGTATCACTACCAGGGACACCATCACACAAACTGGCTAAAGAACCACAGCAGAAACTGAAACACCTGATTAGCAGATCCAGACACTCTGTACAATCAACACAGGAATTCTTGGACATCATCAGAAATATACACATAGACAAGGAAGAAACTATGGTCTCATTCGATGTAACGGCACTGTTCACCTCTATTGACAAAACCCTAGCCAGAGAAACAATAGCCAACCTGCTGGACATACAGAACAGACAACAGGACGGTGAACCTATCCACAAAGACGGCATACTCAAACTACTGGACCTGTGCCTCTCAACACACTTCACATTCAACAACCAAATATATGAACAAATCAACGGCACACCCATGGGCTCACCCATCTCTGAACTCATAGCAGAAGCGGTAATGCAGAGATTATAACAAACAGTCTTACCACAAATTCAACCCAAACTTTGGGTCAGATATGTGGCTGACACCTTTGTAATCATTAAAAACACAGAAATAGAGAACACACCGGATCATCAAAGCCACACTCTCAGGAATCCGATTCACTAGAGAGGAAGAAAAGGACAACCAACTCCCATTCCTAGACGTGATGGTACAGAGAACGCCTAATGGAGAATTCACCACAAAGGTATACAGGAAAGCCACACACACAGACCAAGATCTGAACTACGAAAGCAACCACCCCAACACACACAAAAGAAGTTGCATCAAGACACTATTCAAAAGGGCCACAACACACTGCAGTACACCAGAACTGCAAAAAGAGGAAGAAGAACACCTATACAATGTATTCGCCAAAAACGGATACTTGCGCAATTTCATCAACAGATGCCTCAGGGAAAGACAACGGAACGAGGACATGCTGCAACCCAAAGGACTAGCCACACTATCATACATCAAGAGCATTTTCCAAACTGACAGCCAGACTACTGCGACCACTAGGACTCATAACAGCACACAAACCAACAGCCACTCTCAGACAACAACTCACTAGAACGAAGGACCCAATACCCAGCATGAGCAAAACCAATGTAGTGTACAAAATCCCATGGAAGGACTGCACAAAACACTACATAGGACAACCAGGAAGACAGCTAACGGTCCGCATCCATGAACACCAACTAGCCACGAAACGACACGACCAGCTATCCTTAGTAGCCACACACGCAGATGACGGGAAACATGAATTCGACTGGGACAACACTACTATTATACGACAAGCCAAACAGAACAGCCAGGGAATTCCTAGAGGCATGGCACTCATCCACAGATTCAATCAATAAGCACATCAAACTGGACCCAATATACCTACTACTTCAACGGACAGCTGGAACTGACAACCGGAAGCGGCAGAGACAAAACCACTACAAATGCCGGAGGAAAGATCACAGAAGCGCTTCACAGGAGGCTCCCAAGCACTGAGGATGTCACCTAGACAGGGAACGAAACGTCTGCAACACAAATTCCCAGTCATTACAATCATTACACTGTCAATGCCGCTTGTAATCTTATACACCTCAATTGCTTCTCTACTCTGTTTTCTCTTCTCTAAAGGAAACAGCCTGAATTTATCCAGCTTCTCTTCATAGCTAAACTGCTCCATTCTAGACAAAACCCTGGTGAATCTCCTCTGCAGCCCCTCCAGTGAAACCGCATCCTACACTGCAGTGACCAGAACTGCGCGCACTAGTCTAGTTGTGGTCTAAGCAAAGTTTTGTTCAGTTCCAAAACAACTCTCCTGCTCTTATACTTATTGCCTCAACTGAAAAAGGCACTGTCCCATTTACCTCAATCACCATATTTTAACCTGTCCTGTCATCTTCAAGGACTTGTAGAGAAGCACCCCAGGATCCCCTTGTTCCTCTGCATGTGCTAGTATCCTATCATTTATTGAAAACTCCTTTGACATGTTAACTTCTTCCAAAGTGCATCACCTTACACTTATTAGGCTTAAATTCCATTGCGACTGATTTGCCCATCTATCCTATCCATCTATATCCTCCTGTAACCTAAGACTTCCGTCCTTCAATGTCAGTCACTTGTTCAATTTTAATGTCATCTCCATACTCACCTATCCCTTTTTCTCATGCTCCCCCCAACCCTGACATTTCCTTCTATATTATTTATAGAATAATATAGATTCCGCACTAATCTCTGTTGTATGCCATGAGATACTTGTCTCAAATCTCATAAATAGGCTAGACAGGCTGCAACATTCTTCACTGGAGCATGGAGGTTGAGAGGTGACCTTGTAGAGGTTTATAAAATCACAAGGGGTAGAGGTAAGTTGAATGGCAGTTGTCTTTTCCCTATGATGGAATATTTCAAAACTAAGGGGCACATTTTTAAGGTGAGAAGATAAAAGTTTTAAAAAAGATATGAGGGACTTTTTTATTTACACAAAGGGTGGTTCGTGTGTGGAATGAACTTCCATAGGAAGTGGTGGATGTGGGTATAGTTATACCATTTAGAAGACATTTGGATAAGTTAATGAATATGAAATGTTTGGAAGGATATGGGCCAAGCACAGGCAGGTAGGATTAGTTTAGTTTGGCACTATGGTCAGCATGGGCTGGTTTGACCGAAGGGTCTGTTTCCATGCGCTATGATTGTAAAAGCTTTGCTGTGATTCATATAAGCTACACCAACTGTACTACCCTCATGTACACATCTAGTCACCACCTTGAAAAGTTCAATTAAGTTTGTTCGGCATGACTGCTATCTGACAAAGGCCATACTGACTATCCCTGATCAAACCTTTCTTCTCCAAGTAGATATTACTTCTCTTATTTAGAATTTTCTGCAGTAGTTTCCCTACCACTGATGCGAGATGCAATGGTTTGTAGTTCTGTGGTGTACCTCCACCTCCTTTCTTCAAAAGTGGAACTACATTAGCTACCCTCCAGTCCTCTGGCACCTCCCCTGTGGCAAGAGGGATCACACCCCTGTCATTTCCTCTCTTTCTCCCATAACAGCTTTGGATGCAACTCTGCTGTACTTGAGTTCGTTCACTTTAAAACCTGCAAAAACCTCCATAATCTCCTCACTCCCTATGTCAAGCTGTTAAAGAACCTCACAGTCCCTCTTCGGCATTCTATGCTTACATCCTCCTCCGAAGTGAAGATAGATACAAAGTATCTGTTATAATACCCTATTATATATAATGCCCTACCAATGATCTCTGACTCCACATGTAGATTGCCCTCTTGGTCCTCATGGGCTCTACTGTTTTCCCTCGTTATTGTCTTCCCCTTTGATGTACATAAGAAATATCTTGGGGTTCTCCCTAATCTTACCTGTTGGAGCATTATCATGCCCCCTAATTTGTTCTCCTAGTTGCTTTCCTAAGACTCCCCCAGCACATCTGCTAGGGTCTCCATTAATCTTTTTCTTTTGCTGCTCTAAGAAGATCCCCTTTTCCATCTTATCCAGGTATTCTAAGCTTGTTGCTTCTACATCTCACCCTATAGGGAACATGTTGGGCCTGCACTGTTGCCAATTCCAATTTGAACGTCATTTTGTTCTGTAGTAGATTTATCCAGAAAACCCATTGACCTATTAAAGTTAGCTTAATTTGCCTGGCTGATTTCACTTGAATATCATTAAGTTGTATGTAGCCAAAAATGTACAACATTCCACTTGGCTAGAAATGTTTATCTGCTTTATCATCATCGAAAAAGATTGTTCAGTAACTCTGGGCAGCTTTTATAGCCCCTCATTGCTGAGATTGCAGGATAAAATTTCCAAGTTGGACTCACCACTGCCTTCCTGCATTATATTTACATGAGTTCAGACACTTATGATGTAGCTAGTGTAATTTTCCTTCTTGCAAATTGCTTTTGCATTGTTGTGACTTCTAGAGTGACTTTAGATACATAGCTGGTAAGCATAATTAGAACATCTCCCATTCAAATTTCTGCTGATGTTGAAGTTCAGACTTACTTGATGCATTGGAAACATACCAGCAATCATGATAAAAGAGAAACTCAAACATCCTACATCAGTGTGACTGTCTCTGTTCACAACGATCAATGACCATAGTTAGAATTTTCTGAAGTATTGACAAGCATATAAATGTGCAGGCTAGGTAGTTGCCTTTTTATGAATGAGGAAAATTAGCATATCCTACAAGCTTCCCCAACTGCAATCTCTATTCCTGGCACATTATGCAAATGTCTGACTCCTCAAAATATAGAGGAAACTGGTTGGAATTTTAGCTAAATCCTGAAAATTTTTAAGAGGCTTTTACATTGATTTCTTCAAGGTGGTCATTGAAGAATATGATGCATTAATGTACAAAATACAACTGGACAGCATTGTGGCATATTTAGCTAACCATACTGTAATGCAAAATTAAAGAAATATTAAGTGCTGTAGTTTTTATAGTTAGTAATCATATTAAAATGGAGAAAGTGAGGACTACAGATGCTGAAGAAATTAGTCGAAAAGTGTGGCGCTGGAAAAGCACAGTAGGTCAAGCAGCATCCGAGGAGCAGGAGAGTCCACATTTGGAGCATAAGCCCTTCATCGGGCGGGGGCGGAGGCGGATAAATAGGAAAGTGAGGTGGGAAGGTGATACGTAGGGGTGGATGGGGGTGATAGTGATAGGTTGGAGGGGAGAGTGGAGCAGATAGGTGGGAAGGAAGATGGACAGCTAGGACAGTTCAAGAGGGCGATGCTGAGTTGGAGGGTTGGATCTATATTGATGTGGAGGGAGAGGAGATCAGGAAACTGGTGAAGTCGACATTGCTGTGTGGCTGGAGGGTCCCAAGGCGAAAGATGATACGTTGTTCTTCCAGTCATCAGGAGGCTTTGATTTGGTGGTGGAGGTGGCCCAGAACTTGCATGTCCTTGGCGGAGTGGGAGAGGGAGTTGAAATGGTTGCCACAGGGCGGTAAGGTTATTTGGTTTGTGTGTCCCAGAGATGTTTCCTGAAATTACCCGCGAGTTGGCATCCAGTCTCCCCAGTGTAAAGACCACACCAAGGGCAACTGACACAATAGATGGGGTGTAGGAAAGTCTCTGCTGAATGTGAGAGGATCCTGTGGGGCCTTTGATGGAGTTGAAGGGGGAATTGTGGGTGCAGATCTTACACCTCTTTTAGCACCATGAAAAGGTGCTGGGAGTGGAGGGTGGATTGTAGATATGTGTGGAGAGGGAAATGTATCTTTGGTGGTGGGGTCTGATTGGATGTGGCAGAAATGGCGGATGATAAGACGTTGTATTCGGAGATTGGTAGGGTGGAAGGTGAGGGCTGGGAGGGGTCCTGTCCTTGTTGCGGTTGGTGGGATGGGATTCAAGTGTGGAGGTACAGGAAGTAGTGGAGATGTGCTGTAAGGTATTGTTGATCACGTGAGACAGGAGCAGATAAGCAGAGACTGAGGAATTCGGAGTAAGGGATAAAGTTTTTACAGAGTAGGGGTTGGTCGGAGGCGTAGTCCAGTTAGCTGAGGTTTGAAGTAGATGTCAGTGTTGAGTCAGTCGCTGGAGATGGAGACTGAGAGATCCAGGAAGGGGAGGGTGGTGTCAGAGATGGAAGGTGTTCGGGAAGTTGATGAACTGATCAGCCTCCTTGTGGGAGCACAAGGTGGTGCCGATAGTAGTCGTCAATGTAGCAGAGGAAAAGGTGGGGGATGCTGCCAGTGTAACTGTGGAAGATGAATTGTTCCACGTATCCAACAAAGAGGCATGCATAGCTGGAGCCCCTGTGGGGTACCCATGGCTACCCCTTTGGTATGAATTGAAGGTGCAGCACTTCTGGACATGCTGCGCCTTGAATTTGCTACAGGGTGTCAAGTGAGCCATATTGTATGCGAGTATCAACTTGTGTTAAACTGGTTACTCCAATAATTCTGATGAGTTAAAGACACAGAGCATGAAAAAAATCTGTTAAATAGAGGAGCAAACTAATTTATTCTTTGAGGCAATCTGTGAGGATCTCCTTCCCCAATCACAAATTCTCGCTGTAATGCTGCTGCTCTAGTTCCTCCTTTACTACTTCTCCAGAGACAGAATATAATTGAAAGAGCAGAAAGTACACAAGAGAATAAACCTGCGATTGGTGGTGCTGGGTCAGTAGTGAGGACAAAACAGGAGGTAGGAAGGCCAGGATGGTTGAGAGCAGGTAAAGTGGCTCCAGCTGTCTTTGTGGGAGGAGGAATAGAGTGTACACATCAGAGTGAAGGAAGAGACAGTGAGTGTGCATTAGGGGACAAAGACTGGGCGGGGCAGAAAGAGGGGCAGGCAAGGGAGCATATTGGAATGGACAAAATATTTATGTATTGCTTAAACTCTGAACTGATCAGATGTTTGATGAAACAAGCCCAGATGTAAGTAGTTAACCTGCTTTCCTCGAATGGACTTGTTTCATCTCTTTAGATGCTGCTAGATCCACTGAGTTTGTCCAGAGCTGTTTTTGTTTCAGATTTTCAGCATTCACAGTATTTTGGTTATTTTCATGGCATTTTCATGTGGAGCGGCATTAGAATTCTGATCACATAATTCAGTCCACCAATATAGTGACATAATTGCCATTGCCTGTGCAAGCCACATTACTTGCACAAATGTGCTGTTTGACTTTTTCTGAATATGATAGTTTTTCATTATCATCTGATATTTTGCATCACTTTGCCTCATCAAAAGCACTTGTAGTTACATTTTTTTGTTAACAGATGTGACTGCCTTCGACCTTTCTTGTGACAATGTACTCTTCTGTCACAATCTCCAGCTTTTCGTCTCTTTATTTGCACATTGGATCAAAGGCGGCACAATGGAAGTATATTTTGATTATTGAGATAACCTATTGGATTGATGACTATTAGATCAGAGGGATAGCAAACCAAACCAAATCAACATCCCTGTCACTGAATTCACAGTACAATGAAACTAAATTGCTCAGTGATACTAAAAATTGTTCAATTGTTTCTAACCAGACTTTACATGTAACAGATTTTGGGCACCAAGTTTATAACTTAAAAAAATTCACAATTTATTATTGATCATGTAATTTCAGCAGAACACAGATGAACAACAAGGCAATTTAATTAATTCTATGATCTAAGCCCAATGTCTGATCACAAACCCCCACTCTCACACCAACAGACAGACACAGTTAAGGTATAAAATAAAGGAAAATAAAGAATTGTAAGTTGCCATTTCGATAACCATTTCAACAATGAATACCAGGCCTTCATGAAATCTTTGGATGATGCATTATATTACAGGCGTGCATACTATATGTCTTGCTTGAATTCAGAAGTCACTGGTCGTTAGAAACTGCTTCAGCAGACATCTGGAGACTTTTTACCTTTTTCTTACAAATTGGGATTCTTTCTCAGAACTTTGATCAAATCGATAGTTGGGTGGTGACTGATTCCCAATGAGTATTTTATGCTTTCTCGAATATTGACGTTTACAATATTTTGTGTTTAGCTTGGTGACTGAATGGTGTTCAGTGCCCGTTGACACCAAAAAACTGCTTATAAAAAAATTATTAATTGGATCATATTCAAGAAAGAACTTGCCAAAAACGACTTCTCTAATTTTTACTTTCTTTGTGCATGTGTTTGAGAGAGGGTACATTGAAAGGTAGTCTTACATTTCTCTCATGCTTATGATTTCAAATGTCTCAAAGCACATAAGGCAGTCACTCTAATGGGAAGTGCAACTACCAATTTGTGCGCAGTAAATTACGATAAATACAAGGTGGTAAATTGTCTTATGATTATTTAAATGGTGGGTGAGGCATAAATGTCCATCAAGACTCCAGGAGAACTCCTGTACTTGTCTTTCGATAGTGTTGAGGAATCTTTATTCACCTGAGACAGCAGTTTAATGTACCATTAAAGGATGGCACCTCCAACAGAACATGTTAATCATTGAACAGAAATGTTACTGTAGATTTTATCTGCAGTTTCTCAAGTGAAACTTGAACTGCGCCATACCGATCTGTTAAGATTACTATAATTGAATACCAGTGTTGGGTAAGTTCGTGATTGGGTTCATCGATGAAGGAACTTAATTGAAGAGCCCATTAAACTCTTGGTCTTCGGCTCAGTAGAAAAGAGTGGACACTTGATTGCGGTAACACTCATTAGCAAACATAGTAGGACTCAAGTCACCCAAGGGGAGCTTGCACCTTTGGAATGTGGAGGCAGAAATTTTGTTAGCAATCTCCTTCAAAACTACTTGGCAGAGCAGCCCCCTTTTTCATCTGTATCTGAACTGCATCATAACGTGAACAATATGATTCTTTTTTATGGTGTTGTAGCAGTTAACAAAATGCTTCCTGTAGAGTGCCTGTTTTTGGTGCAGAGCCAGCAATTTGCAAAACACAAAGTGGACACAAACCAGGCACTTAGAATAGCTTCTTATCCAAATGCATGTTCTACTGGACTGTTAATTTTCTCTGCAGGTTTAAGAATTCTGGTGCAGACTGAATACTCACTGCTTCTGTGCTTAATATATATGCCGATGGATTGAGATCAGATTAGATTAGATTCCCTCCAGGATGGAAACAGACCCTTAGGCTCAACAAGTCCACACTGACTCTCCAAAGAGTAACCCACCTAGACCCATTCCCCTTCCCCTACCCAATGTTTTAATATACCTAATACTGTGGGCAATTTAGCATGGCCAATTCACTTAACCTGCACATCTTTGGATTGTGGGAGGAAACCAGAGCACCCAGAAGATACCCACACAGACACGGAGAGAATGCGCAAACTCCACACAGACAGACACCCAAGCCAGGAATCGAACTCGGGTCCCTGGCACTGTGAGGCAGCAGTGCCACCCTAACTGAACATCTCAAATTTTCAGTTGATCATACAGAGAACGCATGGATTTATGACAGACAAGTCATGCCTGACAAACCTTTTTTTGAAAGTGTGCCTAAAGGATTGAACAGGAGAATGTCTATGGGTATTGTTTATCTGGACTTCCAGAAAGCATTTGATGGATTTCCACGTCAGAGATGGTTCACTCATGGAGTTGAGTGAAAATTATGGACATGGCTGGAAAAATGTTTGAGTAGCAGGTGACATAAGGCGGAATAAAGAGTAAGTACTCAAATAGGCAAAATTTGACCAGTGGTGTCTCTCAGGTTCTGTGTTGTGCTTCAATTATTCACACACTTATTAAATGATTTGGCTAATGGCTTGGAAGGTTGTATATCCAAATCTGTGTCATCAAAGTCAGAGAGCATTGTAGACAGTGTAGATGCTAGCATAAAATTACAAAGGGATATTGACAGACTAAATGAAATGTTAAAGCTGTGGCAGATGGAGTTCAATGCAAACAAGTGTTATGGACCAGACTTTCACGTCATTGGAGATGACGTGGCCCTCGTTTGTGTGTTCATCACCGTGTTCTTACTAAATGCCATTGACATTATTTTGCTTCTGCTCCAGGTTATTTCACGTCACTCTAAGTCCATATGTGTCACTTGCCCCATTTGATCTTTTTCTTCCTTGCATATTTTTATCTTTAATTTCTCCTTCAGTTGTTTTCAGGATAAGGCTGTTTAGATAGTACCTACCTGCAATTAAATGGCATTGTCTTTCTGTAGTGACATAGATGTGTCCAGAAAATTTTCCTGCAAGTCATGTTGCAGTATTGAAGCTTGTGTTTGACCTTCGCTTCTTTCTTTTTCCTGTCTGGCTCTGATATTTCCAGTGAATCTTCAGCTGGATTTTTGGCAGAATAAGCTGTTTTCCAGGATTGCAGTTGTTTCTTTGTTTCTCTCAACTGAAACCACTCCTTAACTGCATCTGCCTGTGGAAAAAACTGTTTAAATATTATTGCTGGGCATTCGTGTTGAAATACAATTCTCTGACCATTAGCTGACCTCTTCTTCAGATTTGACAGTTTCAGGGAAGGAACTCAAAACAAGACAATGACATTAGCCTGTCCAGATTTTCGATTACCTCATAACCAAATTCTGTATTTTAAAATCTCTTCTGAATAGTCTTTTGATCTCTTTATCACTCCATAATTGGCATAGAAATATGTTGTAAATTTCAGGGAATATTACCCAGGCTCCATTATCCCCTATAGGGTTGTTTTCTCATCACAAGTGTTAGTCTTGTGAACGTTCAGAGCACTCACTCAAAGGTCGGTATATCTTCCCTTCTGTAGAGAAGTGAACACGTTATTCAAGATGCAGTATTGTTGAAGGATGGCATTGCTCTTTGAGTTCAATTACTTTGTAATAGAAACTAACATGCTGTTTGTTTTCTTAAGTGCTGGATGCAACAGCGTATAAGCATTGTGAATTGTGCACCTGAATAAACAGGTCCCTCTTAACGCCAACATTTCCCAGTCCCTCGTTATCTTTTTTTTCTTCTGGAGTGGCTAACTTCCCACTTCCAACATTATTCCATCTGCCATGTTCTTGCCCACTCACTTAAGCTTTCTCCACATTTCAGTGCATCCTTTCCAAGATTTTCTGCTTAACTTTGTACTGTCAGCACACTTGGAAGCATTAGCTTCAGGCCACTCATCTAAGTCACTGATATAATTTATAAATACCTGAAGTCCAAACCCAAATCTGTGACATACCCTTCTAGTTTGTCTGCCAACCCAAAAATTGCCTATTTGTTCCTGTTTTCTGTTTTTGTGTCCATTAATCAATCCTCAACCCATGTTAATGTGCAGGATTTCCAGGTTAATAATCTCTGGATTATTGACTGAACCATATGTAAATTGCCACAGGAGCAGAACGATCAGGAGCATTAACACACAGTTAGTGGGCTAGTGTGATAAAAGAGTGGTTCCTATTCACAGGAGACCACCACAATTTTTGGAGCAGAAGGTATACCAATGGGATGGACTCTATCTGAATCAGTATAAGATTCATGTCTATGTGGAGAGAGTAAAGGGGGAGTAAATAGGTGGAGGTAGGGGAAGATAGAGTGATTCAGAACAGAAACAGACCCTTTGATCCAACCAGTCCATGCTGACCATAATCCCAAATGAAGCTAGTCCCACCTGCTGTGCTTGGCCCATATCCCTCCAAACATTTCTTATTCATATACTTTTTAAATGTTGAAACTTAAAAATATACCCCCAGTCTTAAAATCCCCTACCTGAGGAAAAAAGACACCTCCAATTCACCTTATCTATATCCCTCAGTCACCCCTCAACCTCCTTTGCTGCAGTGAAAAAAGTCACAGCCTATCCAGCTTCACTTTATAACTCAAACCCTACATTCCATTCAATATCCTGGTCAATCTCTTCAACTTAATCCTGTAATTTGGCGACCAGAACAGGACATAATATTCCAGAAGAGATCTCAGCAACATTTTATACAATCTCAATATAATGTTCCAACTCCTATGCTCAAAGGACTGAGCAATGAAGGCAAGCATGCTAAACACCTTCTTACATACCCTATTTATCTGTGGCACAATCTTCAAAGAGTTATTTATCTTAGTCCCTGGGTCTGTGCTCTACAACACTACCAAATGCCCTAATTTTAATTGTGCAAATATCCTTTGTTTTATCAAGACGCAATACCTCCCATTTATCTAATTAAACTTCACCTGCCACTCCTCAGCCCATTGACCCAGTTTTCCACTGTCCACTATACTACCAATTTTTGTGTCATCCACAAACTTACTAACCATGCTTTTTATGTTTTTCATCTAAATTATTTATATAAATGACAAACAAAAGTGGACCTGCACCAATCCCTGTGCAACACCACTGGTCACAGGCCCCTAGTCCGAAAAACAACCCTTCACCACAGTCCTTTGTCTCCTGCTGTTAAGCCAATTTTGTATCCGTTTGGTAAGCTCATTGTGAATCCCATGTCATCTCATTTTACTAGTTATCATGCGAAACGTTGTCAAATGCTTTACTAAAGTCCAACTAAATGATTTCTACCGCTCCAGACTCCTCAATCTTCTTGATTCCTCCCTCAAAAAATTCAGTTAAGTTTATAAGATATGACTTCCCTTGCACAAACCCATGCTGATTATCCCATATCTTTCCTTGCTTCTCCAGTTGCACATAAATCCTATCTTTCAGAATCACTTCCAACAACTTATGCACCACTGAAATCAGACTTACAGGTCTATAGTTCCCAGGTTTCTCCTTGTATCCCTTCTTAAATAAAAGTATGAATACGTGTATAACAAGAAACGCAAACACCCTAAAATAGGGCAGGTGAGCATAAAGACAAGTAAGGAAGATAGTAAAATGATAGTGAAATAAAGAGTACGTAGGTTAGTTTGATCTTAGAGTAGACTAAAAGGTCAGCACAACATCGAGGGCAGAAGGACCTGTATTGTGCTGTACTGTTCTATGTTCTTTAATAGATGCTCATGTTCAGTTTAGATGAAGTATATTTGAAAGGTTCAAGTGGAGCGTAAACATATGGGCATGAACTGGTTGAGTTGAATTGCCTTTTTTCTGTGGCGTTTTTGTTCATGGAATAATGTATGTTCCTGGCACTCCCAGCATTTATTGCCTTGCCTAATAGCCTGTGAGAAGATGAACTGACTTCATGAACTGTTGCAGTTTGTGAGAGTTAGGGACATTCTTAGTGCAGTTATGAGTGAAGTTTCATGATTTTGATCCAGTGATGATGAAGCAGTAGTGTTGTAATTCCAAGTCAGGATGGTATGTGACTTTGGAGAGAACTTGAAGGTAATGGTGTTTCCATTCATCTGCTGTCTTTGATTTTCTATGAGTCATGATAGTGGGTTTCGAAAGTGTTATTGAAGGTCAATTCATCTTGAAGATTGTTTACTGTGCACTTGTGCAATTGAATGTGAATGTTTAACATGACGGAGAGATGCTAAGCAGACTACTTTATTCTAGATGGTGTTGAGCTTCTTTAATGTTGTGGGAACTGTATCTATCCAGACAACTGGAGTGTATCCCTTCATAGTGCTCACTTGTGCCTTGTAGGCGGTAGCGAGCTGTGTAAATCACTGTAGAATTCCTAGCCTTTGACCTGTCTCTGTAGACATCTTTAAATAACCACTCCAGTTCAATTTCTGGCCAAGGTAAACAATACAATACTGACAGTGAGAGATTCAGAAATGGTAATGTATTGAATGTCAAGGATAATTGTTAGATTTTCTCGTTGAAAACAGTCATTGCTCAGCACTTGTGTGGCACCAATGTTACTTGTCCAGGGCTTGCTGCATTTGGACATGGCCTGCTTCAGTATCTGAGATATCACACATGGTGCTGAGCATTGTGCCATCATCAGCAAAACATCCCCACTTCAGATCTTATGATGGAGGGAAAGTCATGGATGTAATAGGTAAAGATAGTTGAGCCTAGGTCCCTACCTTGAGGAAATCCTGTATTGATTTCCTGTGGTGGAGATGATTGAACTCCAACAGCTGCAAACGTTATCCTTTTTGCTAGGTATGACTCCAACCAGCAGAGTTTCCCCCTAATTCCCATTGATTCCAGTTTTGTCTGGGTTTCTTCATGCCAAATGCAGTCAAATGTTGCCCTTAAAGTCAATCTTGCCTCACTTCTGCAACTCTGCCCTTTTTATTTGGACCAAATCTGCATTGAGGACAACAACCAAATGGTTCCACAGAACTCAAACTGAGCATCAGGTCACTTTCTTGATAAGTGCTGTTTGGTAGCTTTGTTAGTTATCCCTTCCATTGCTTTGCTAATAATTGGAGAGTGAACTGTTAGATTAGTAATTGATGCAACTGGATTGTTCTGTTTTTGTGCACAGACCACTATGGGCAAATTTTCACTTTGTTAGGCAGATGTCAGTATTGTAGCTGTCCTGTCTAGATTCATGGCCAGTTGTGGAGCACAACTCTTTAGTTTTATTTATGGTATATTGTCAGGAATCATAACTATTGCAATATTCAATGTCTTCAACCATTGCTTGGTGTCATGTGGAGTGGAATGAATCGTATCGTTTGAAGATTGGTGACTTCAGGAGGAGTTAGAAATGAATCGTCCACTCAACACTTCTTGCTGAAGATGGATACAAGTCTTTCAGACTTGTCTTTTGTCGTAATGTGCTGGGGGCTTCCCCATCATTGAGAGTGAAGATATTTGATGAGCCTCTATCTCCTGTTAATTGCTTAACTGTCCATGGTCATTCATGATGATTTGGTAGGACTGTGAAACTTAGATCTGATCTATTGTTTGTGGGATTGCTTAGGCTCTGATTGCATGCTGCTTCTGCTGTTTGACATGTTGGTGGTACAACATTCTTCCCCAGATTGATGCTTCATTTTTAGATATGCTAATGCTGCTTCTGGGATACCTCCTGCATCTTTCACTGAACAGGGGTTGATGGCAATAGTAGATTTCCTTCCCTTAAGGACATTAGTGAAACAATGAATCCAATTCTGCCCATCAACTTTCTTCCACCATTCAATATGTTCTAGGCTGATCTATTTGTGTTCTAAATTTCACATTTTCATGTAAATCTAATAAGCTTTTATTAACCTTTGATTATTGCCTAACAAGAATCTACAGTATTTACCATGGGCCGTTAACATATTCAATGACTCTGCCCGCATAACTTTCAGCAACAGTGTTGCAATGTCTCTCAAGCCTCACATAGAAAAAAATCCCCTAATTTCTATCCTACAATGGTGATTCTCAACAGTGTTCCTTAGTTCTGAATTTACCCAGAACGACTTGATTTTTCCTGCCAAAGTGAACAACATTTTCCCACTTAGCTCGTTTGTCTTTTGACAAATTGATTGGCAAGAGAAAACAGGCCCTGGTGGTATTATTCCCATTGTACCCAGATGTCTGCCCAGCTCTAAACTTGGCTCTGTGCTTTTTGTATCTTTCTCTGCTTTGCTTTGAGTTCACTTTTCATCTGTATGTTTTCCTTTCCCAAGGACTAATGATCCCATGTTTTCCTTTAAACTTCTGTTCTATTATTTATTACATTGCCTAATTTCTGCATTTCAGAATATCCATGAATTATTCTTCAACATGAAAATTCTTGCATTCTATAACCACCAGATTTTCTTCATGATCATTGCCATGTTTGAATATTCCTCCAATTTCTAAGATGTTTAATTATTTAGAAAGCTGAGTCAGTTTTCTCTCCTGCTACAAACTTTCGGTCTTTAAAACCCAAGATACAACACCTGATTATTTACTTGAATTTGGCTTTTACCTCTGAGGTCATCATGGTGGCTGGTATTTTAATTTCTTAACAAAATATAATGCATCTGACCAGTGATATATAGCAAATGTCATGTTTTGTGAGGTTAGCTATATTTTACTGTGTTCTCTGTTGAGAGTCAGATATAAAGGTACTTAACAAAATCTTATGGCTGTTCACAATGAATCCTTTGAGATGTATTAGAAACGCATTTTACGTGATGAAATAAAGAATAAAGGATAGACCTGTTAAAAGGCAACTGGAGGATAGAGTTCATGGTCTGAATATGTTGAACACCATGTCAAGATCAGTACCCAAATACAATATGACATGTTTTCACTGATCTTCACTGTAACATTCCAGAAGGCTGATGACAGAAATGTGAGTGAGCGTAAGGGGAATATTGTGAATTAAAATAACAAACAATTAGAAGATCTTGAATTGCATCTTGCTATGTATTTGCAGGGAATGTAACAATTGCTCTTTTACCTCCTTTGATCTAACTGTCCAAGGTGCTAAACACGCCTACCAGGTGAAACGGCAGTTATGTTGCACTTCTTTCACTTTAGTGTACTTGTTGCTCACCGTATCGTTTGCTTCACAAAGGAGATCAAAAAAAGAATGGTTGACTGATTTTTCAGAAAATCGCTCAGTCGACTGTGTGAATCCCACGACCTCTCTGATTCAGAGATGGGTTCTACCAGTTGGATCATGTTCTCTGAAACACAGGAAAGTGGCAACATAAATTGAGGGCAAGGGAGACACACACAACTTTTCTGTGAATGTGACAACTGTGAGAAACCTTCTAACCCATTCATTATCAGTTTTGTGGTCTATACAATACACAACTTGAAATGAAGGGAAGTTCCAAATTTTTCTATCCTTCTACAGTTAAAAGCGTTTGCAATATATCGGCTACTCTAACTCAAATAAACTATGATTTGGAGATGCCGGTGTTGGACTGGGGTGTACAAAGTTAAAAATCACACAACACCAGGTCATAGACCAACAGGTTTAATTGGAAGCACACTAGCTTTCAGAGCGACGCTCCTTCATCAGGTGATTTCATCAGATCACCTGATGAAGGAGCGTCGCTCCGAAAGCTAGTGTGCTTCCAATTAAACCTGTTGGACTATGATTTGGTGTTGTGTGATTTTTAACCTCAAATAAACTAAGTTGACTGCAGTTAGAGTTCTATATGTGGGTTATTTTTGAGTTGCTTTCTCTGTTGATAGTACCAGTTTTCAATTTTTCTAGGTTGCGACCCTACACCATCTCTGTGAGCTTTGTCAGTCTGGTGCGTTATTCAAAATGTTAAAGAGCCATGCAGTTAATTTGGTCATATTTTATTGTATCATTTACCAGGTTGTGCAATTCATAACAATTAAATTGGAAGAATCAGTACTTTGATTGAAGTTTGTGGATCAAATTTGTGGTGATGTTAAATTGAGGGTATGAACACTGGTATTAATAAGTGTTCCATTGTATTAAATGTATGTTCTGCATTGGAAATTAAAAATTTGATAAAGTGGCTGCTTTAATTTGATTCATAGTAAATATTGTTCACTTCAGTTCAAACCTTTATAGAGACTTAAGAAACAAATGTACTTTCAGATTTTTAGAGGTATTAAATTAATAATTATAATTAGAATTTTCTTGACCTTATTAGTTACTCTGTGTAAAATCGTATAATTTCATATCATATTGTTTTTACTCCAGGAAAGCTCAAGAACAGAACAAAAAAGTAGTAGTTGCTGGATGTGTTCCTCAAGCCCAACCACGGATGGACTACATTAAAGGCTTGAGCATTATTGGGGTAAGAATATTTTTCTGATACATCATTTAAAAAATTCAGCTTTTCAAGACATCGTTTCACAGAGAATAGAATCGCTACAGCATAGAAAGAGGCCTTTCGGCCCATCAAGTCTGCATCTACCCTCCAAAAAGCATCCCATCCAAACCCCTGTAAAGTATCCCCATAACCCCATTTACCATGGCTAATCCATCTCGTCTGCATATCCCTGGACACTGCAAAGTAATTTAGCATGGCCAATCCACCTGACTAGTCTTTGGACTGTGGGATGAAACCGGACCACCCAGTGAAAGCCTACACAGACAAAGGGCAAACATGCAAAGTCCACCCAGATAGCCACCCAAGTTTAGAACCAAACCTGGGTCCCTGGCGCTGTGCAGTAGCAGTGCTAACCATTCAGCCACCATGCTGCACATAATTCTTGGCTTTTTGTGTACACCTGGTTTGGATTTGGTATCAGCCTTGTCTCAAGGATGTCAAAGTGTGAAAATTTAGAAGATTCGCAAATTGCATGTTGTGTCTAGAAGGAGACATATTCTTGCAGTCTTATATAAAGTCCACAGTTTATCCTCATTAATTTCCTACCATGAAAAAAACATCTGTGGTTTGTGTTTTGCTCCTTTTTAAGGTCACTAAATAACTTGAGGGAAGTTTTAAATCTTCAAGTGGATGGGAGTTGGAAGGGAATGCAATATTCAGAAATTTCAAGCATGACTATACCGTCCTTCCTTCTGGATTTAATGGAAATGTACTTGACTGTGTGCAAATAACCTGCTCACTAGAGTTGATGGAATAATTTTGGCTACTTTGTATTGTTTTAAACAGAGGTTTAATATTACTGCCTCTTGCACAAGTTCCTCAGATCTATGAGAAACTTGCCAGTGAAAAGGTGGTTTGTCATAGGGTTCAGATTGTCTAGTACCTGAACAATGTTTGCAATGTTTTGTCAGTTCCTGCTAGCTAATATATTATAGCGACATATTCTGATCTTAAGCTTTCAATCTGCAACCATTGAGTTAGGTTATGATATGGATATTGTTGTGAGGCTATTGTCATCAAATGGATATTGTCATCAAATCATAGAATTCTTACAGTGTGGAAGCAGGCCATTAGGCCCAACAAATCCACACCGACCCTCCGAAGAGTATCCCACCCAGACCCATTCCCCTACCCTACTGCTTCACATTTTCCCTGAGTGGTGCGCCTAACCTACACATCCCTGAACACTATGGGCAATTTAGCATAATCACTTCACCTAACCTGCACATCTTTGGACTGTGGAAGGAAACCAGAGCACCCGGAGGGAATCCATGCAGACACAGGGAGTGTGTGCAAACTCCACACAGACAGTTGCCCGAGGTTGGAATCAAACCAGGCACCTGGCACTGTGAGGCAGCAGTGCTAATCACTGAACCACCGTGCCAGAAGGTAATAATGAACAACATTGCAAGATTTATTGTTACTGATAATTCAGGAAAGGTAGGCTTGGGATATTACCAATCAAATTTATAATATAATTCGTGATCTGAGTAGGAAAGGTCTGCTGTTTGTGCTGTGACTATCAACCTTATTATTTTCAGTCACACCTCACTGGGGTGGCACACCGGAAATCAAGCCTTGCTATTTCCAAAGTCATCACCTAAGTTAAAGAATTTACCAAAATATACAAAATTCCCCAATTTACCTTTCTTGATTGAGGTTGACAAGATGGCTTAGCTTTCTGTACTTAATGATAATTGCTATTTGTTACCAATAAATAGATTATAGTTACAAGTAAATAACCATGGATTGTTAATGTATAACTCTAATATTTAAACCTGTAACCCTTTTGTAAAGTTCACCCTGCAAACACATTTAGGCAGATTTTAAAAAATCGTATAATGGATGGAGGGAAAAACTGGGCAGGCAGTTCAGTGGTCCCTGTCCACCGGGTTTGCTGAAGTCATCCTTTTGGTTTACCAGAACTTGATGTTTGGCAATATTTTTCCAGATACTTTCACTTGCAGGAGGCTCAGAGCAACTTGTTCACAGTTTGACTTATTGGCTTAAAGGCAAGTGGTAAGAGAAAATAAAGTGGCATTCTTCAGGCTTTTGGTATTTTTCACTACAAAAAGATAGACATTGTTTCCCCTTTTGGACGTCTGAAGGCTTCTGGGCTCTACTGTTCAACAAAATATTCATCTATCTGGGAGCCAGTTACGTAGTTGTCGACAGGTAGAAATGCTTTTTTCATCGACAGTTGGCCATCACTCCACAGAGGAGAAAGTGGGGATTGCAGATGCTGGAGAGTCAGAGTTGAAAAGTGTGGTGCAGGCTAAAAACAGCAGGTCAGGCAGCATCTGAGGAGCAGGATAGTTGGTATTTCAGCCATAAGCCTTTCATCAGGAATGCCGATGAAGAAGATCAATGACCTTCTCCAATCTGCCAGTGAAAGTGCTACCAGTTCTCATTGAAACATCATAGTCACTTGATCTCTGCTACTGTATCCATTATTTCCTGTAACATCTTCCCCACTCATTTTCATCCTTGCTAACATTTGGTCCTGACTAACCCTGAATCTCTTCTGCACAGCCTACTCACCACCTCAGGACATCTCTACATATGCCCCAAAAGTAACAGTGTGCCACTTACCTCTCTCTCTCTCTCTCTCTCTCTCTCTCTCTCTCTCTCTCTCTCTCTCTCTCTCTCTCTCTCTCTCTCTCTCTCTCTCTCTCTCTCTCTCTCTCTCTCTCTCTCTCTCACCCACTATGTGCAGTGTTTCCTCACTCTGACCACCCTGAGCAGCTGACTGACCATGTCCAAGCTTCTGCACTTTGTTTTGCAGTTGATTATCATATTGATTGATCACTGAAACAGATTCGCCTCAGTCTGTAGATATTCTTTAACATCTAAACATATTTTTTAAACAATAAGAGGAAAAAGCTCCTAATGCAAACAACCCAAAAGCCAAATTTCAAATTGTTCCTCAACAATTTACTGGCCTTTTAATGTTAGCCAATTCTTTAAGTTTTTAAATTAACAGATTGCTCCCAGCTTCTTGTCCTCAGGCTTTAGAGACATTTTCACAAATCTTTTCCAGGTCCACTAGCACAAACATTTCACAATGCCTTTTACGAAGCTCGTCACGAGAAAGCGTACAAGCTGATTGATCATGTGGTGTTGATGGGAATTGCACAACAACGAACAGGAGTTCGATTCATTAAAAATGAATATTGCAATTGACAAAGTGCTTTACAGTCAAGTCGCATTTAATAACTGCACTTTATAGGATAACTGCCTGTATGTGTCCTTCTATTGCCCTCTTATTAGTTGGGGGTCTGTAGTATACACCTGGTAGTGTGACTTGTCTTTTTTCTTTATATATCTCAGCTCAACCCATAAAGCCTTATTTGTTAATCCAATTAGCATATTATCCCGTCTCAACTGAAATTGATTCTTTAACCAATACTGCTACATGCTCCCTTTTTTATTATATACTCTATCCTCCTTGAAAACACTCTATCCAGGAATATTAAGCTGCCAATGTTGTCCCTCCTTTTGCCAGGTTTCCGTTATAGCAACAATATTGTGCTGCCATGTATCTATCTGTGCCCTTGGTTTATCTGTTTTGTTCGTAGTTCTCTTTACATTGAAGTATGAACAACTCAACCCTATCAATTTTCTTTGCTGGGTGCTTCTTAATCTTCATTTCTTTTACTTTCCAAGTCACTGATTGCATCGCCAATCCTGAATCTGACCTATCTAAGCCTACTTTTTGGTTCCCATTCCCCCTGCCAAATGAATTTAAAATCTCACCAATGGCACTGGCAAAAGCCCTTTCTACTTGGACAACGAACAGTGTAAAGCGCACTTGCAATGTACTGGTAACCTGCTTTTCAAAAGTACAATCTGCAATCCTTTGTTTTTAAAACAGTTGTTTTCCCACCTCCGTTTACAATCAAAAATATGGAAGATATAAAATCATGGTCTTTACACTATAATCTGATCATTGAACCATCAGTTATTTTGTTCTTCATTAGTTGCATGCTTTTTCTCACATTCTCAGTTACATTGTTTTTCTCCTTTCTATTTGGTTGATAATTTGCATTTTCCCTGTGATAGCACAATGGCATCTCATTCAGACATGCAGCATAATTCTGGGTCCCCAAGCAAGGGCTTGGATATGTCTTCCATCCTTCTTTTTCCAAAGGTGACTAGGCAAAATTATTGTTTGATGGTTTGGAATAATGCAAGAAGCAACAGTACCCAGCAGACACCTTGAATCTTATGACTAATAAAAATGACCGCGAAGGAGTCATTTGGTGCCCAGTCTCTTGACACCTTAAATGTATGATGTCTGCTTCCTCTGGAATGGCTAAGAGTTTCTCAGAGACTATTCCTTTGTCTTTTTGCTGCTCATCATTTTGGTTATGCATTACAGTCCTTTTGCTAAATTTATAGGAGAGTTCCCAGTGGTATGCAAAAGTTACCCTGGCTTCTCTTAAATAATTCCCCTTTCTAACAGTCTCCCCAAGTGTGTAATGGTAATAATCAGGAATAAAGTATTGCAGAATCAGTGGGAGAGATATCAAACAGAACTAAGGAAAATGTTGAGAGATTAGAAACTAAAATACTAAGTGAGAAATGGTGGGGTAGTGGATTGAGGGCCATTACAATTAAAAAGTGATATGTGCATCTCCAACAAATATTTCTGTGTTCTGCCTTAGGGCATCAATGGGAAAGAAAGATGTGCAGTGGTTGGGGGTTAGAAATGGAAGGGAAAAAAGCCCTTATAGGTGAAGGGTAATGGAAAGCAAATTATTAAAAGTAGAGGAAAAAAAACTGAAATCTGATGGGGACAGGAAAATATTGAATTTTTTTCAGCAGAGAGAAACAAACCATTTCTTTGAGTGAGCGAGAGGAAAGTTACATATAACATGGGTTTGAAGGCTGACAGTTTGTTGACATGACTAAAGTGAAGCAGATGTGCTAAGTTAGGATTACCTTCACCCCCACATTTCTCTGTAATCATCAGATCGTCCTCCAACATGTTTGCAAACTTCAGCATGATGACAGAACATTTACCACTTTCCTCACCATACCATTTAACACTTGCCTACTGTGTCATCCTGTGCAAGCGCAGAGTGCAACACCTGTCCTTTCACGTTCTTCCTCCTCATCATTTAAGCACAATGCTTCTTCCAAATGAAACTATTTTGTACGACTTCCCCAACTTAGTATACTGTACTTGCTCTTCAGAATATGATGTGTACGTTGTGTAGTTCACTCAAATGTAGAGTG
This sequence comes from Chiloscyllium punctatum, assembly GCF_047496795.1. NCBI lineage: Eukaryota > Metazoa > Chordata > Chondrichthyes > Orectolobiformes > Hemiscylliidae > Chiloscyllium > Chiloscyllium punctatum. The sequence continues at coordinate 51,697,103 of NC_092779.1, forward strand.
GATGACCACTTTGCAAAACAACAGTGTTAATTCTGCAAGCATACTCCTGAGCTTTTGGTTACTTGTTATTTTAATTCTCCATCTTGCTCCCTCTTTGTTGTCTCTGTCGATGTCTCCTCCAGAGTTACAAAGAAGCTTGAAGAACAACACCCTGTCTTTTGTCCTGCTCTGGATAGCTTTCTGGATTTACCAAGAAGTTCAGCAACTTTAGATCATAATCACTGCCTCCATCTTGTCCTTACTTTTTGTCTTGCTGTCTTTTTCTTCTTGTATTTCTTCATGTTGCTTGGCAATGAAGTCATCCACACCCTGTCTGGACACATTTCTTTATTATTCTTTATCATTCCCTTTGGTGTTTGCATCAAGAAATCTTTTGTTAGTTACTATCCTCTTCTCTTCACCTTACCGCAGACCATTGCCTTTGTTGTTCTTGATCCCTATTCCATTCTCATGTCTTGAATAACTCTCACCATTCTATTTTGCTAAGTTCAAATGAAATAACGTTTGATTTGTTTTGATTTATTTTCATGTGTACCTAAATACAATGCAAAGCTTTGTTTGCGAGCAGCACAGGCAAATCAGAGTAAGCAAGGACAAACATCATAAGGTGCTTGCACATAGTGAGTCATATAGGTTACACTGCATAGGAGGTGCCCAAATCAAGATCAACATTATTTGTAGTTAGAGAGCCCATTCATCAGTCTAATAATGGCAGGGGAGAAGCTAATTTTGAACCTGTTCGTGCATACGTTCAAGCTTCTGTATCTTCTGCCTGACGGTTGATATTGTGGGAGAGCATTAACAGGATGAGAGGAGTCTTTGATGATGTTGGCAGCCTATCTGCGGTGACGTGAAGAACAAATGGAGTCCATGGATGGTTGCTGTTTCAGACTGCTATGCACCCACATAGTATGCTCTCCTTTCTGAAGTCAAAGATCAGTTATTTATTTTTGCGGACACTGAGACAGAGGTTGTTGTCATTGCACCACGCTACTAAGTCCTTTATCTCCTTTCTGTGTTCTGACTCGTCATTGATATCCGTCCTACCACAGTGTTGTTGTTAGCAAACTCATAGATAGTGTTTGTTTGCCATACTCTCAAATTTTGGAGAGAGAAAGGAGGTTGGAGGTTGCGTAATAATTAGTAATAAATATGTAAAACTGATGAGAGAAATAATGATGGCATATGTTACTTACAATTCAGAAAGTCTCCATAGCATTTGAAAACTTGAAACTTGAATTTATAAAAAGCCTGATTTTCAAATATCAAAAATTGGGTTGACCACTCATCAGTTCCGGAATTTTAAAAAGAACATGTGGCCCGGTCATACATTCTACTGACCCCACAGACCCCAATCAAACAGTCAGGTTAACCCAAGGGAAGAAAGAAAAAAATTGAAGGTGAATCAACGTGAGCCTCCTGTGTACATCTTCCAACTTCATGCTTAAAAGGGTCAATTGTGGAAATAGCACAATGGTTTTTCATCCTTCTGAAGAGACCATTTTAGTCACCCGTACCTTAAACAGCTGAAAGAGGCAAATTCTGTTGTGATCACAGGAGGAATAAAGTAATAATTTTTTCATGAAGTTGATTCCACTAAACAAGTCTTATTTTTCATTTTCAATGTCTAATACATGGCTTAATTTGTAGGGAACACGCTGCCTTTTTATCTAGCAGTTACTGGTGTGTTGTGGGATTGTTGTCAGTTCTTATCAGTAATGTTGTAAAAATATTTTTCCCTTATTAGGTTCAACAAATAGATCGTGTAGTTGAAGTCGTTGAAGAAACAATTAAAGGTGAGTAGTGAATTAATCTTTTACATTTTGCTTCAGCAAATTAAGATGTAAATATATGTTAATATCTTTTGAATTAAATATTGCACAATATAAGTTTTATGCACCCAAAGAAACCTTTAATTTGAAGTTAGAGGCTGACTTTGTTCATTCAATATATTTTGCTAATTGATAATGTCTGGTTGCAATGCTTGTCTTTTCATTGAGAAAGTACTGATCATTTTAGGTTTAGCTTGGTATGGTCAGGTGCATTATTATAACTGAAAATAAAACTTTCAACCCAACATAAACATATATGTCGACAAAGTTTATAAAATTTTAGTTTGAAATCCTATAGCATTGATACATATTGATTTAGATGTAGCCTTCTAACCCTAACCCTGTTTCCATTTGCAAATGGCCCATATTGTTATTAAACATAGCTTTTAAAATTCTGTCAAAAACGCTCATGCTGAGATTGGAGAAGATCTTGCCCTCTATTGTAAAAGAGGACCAGACAAATTTTATTAAAAGTCGCAGGTGCTCTAATAATATGAGAAGACTGCTGAACATGGTCCAGGTGGGCCAGCTGAGGTCGACTCCAGGCTTGGTAGTCTTCCTAGATTCAGAGAAAGCATTTGACCGGGTGGGATTACCATATCCTTTTTATGTCCTGGAACGGTTTGGTCCTGGGAGGAATCTTCGCCAGTGGCAGTATTATGTAACATCCTAAGGCAGGGCTCTCACAGCATAAGGGTGCTGGAAGAGCACAGCAGTTCAGGCAGCATCCGAGTAGCTTCGAAATCGACTGCCTTTATTCCTGATGAAGGGCTTTTGCCCGAAACATCGATTTCGAAGCTACTTGGATGCTGCCTGAACTGCTGTGCTCTTCCAGCGCCACTAATCCAGAATCTGGTTTCCAGCATCTGCAGTCATTGTTTTCACCTCGTTTTTATCTCTCAGCATAAGGTCTGACAATTTTAGTATTGATAGAGGTAGCCAACAAGGGTGCCCTCTTTCACTGCTGCAGTTTACGTTAGTGATTGAGCCGTTGGCGGAGGCTATCCGCAGGGACCCCCTCTAATTGCTCCGGAGGTGGGATTTGGGGTAACAGAAAATCACCCTTTATGCAGACGATGTTCTTCTTGTTCTATCTAATCTGACAATATCTGTGCCCTGTTTAATACAAAAGATTAATTTCTTTGGCTCTTTCTCAGGGTATAAAATCAATTTTATGAAGTTGGAGGCCATGCCTCTGGGGAGTCTTGTCGGAGTACCCGATCTTGGGGGTGACATCCAATTCCCTTTCAGGTGGTCACAGGGAGGTTTCCTGTATTTAGGAATTTTTATTACTCCAGCCTTTGATCAATTATATAAAGCTAATTTTGTGCAATTATAGAGTCAGAGATGTATAGCACGGAAACAGATCCTTTGGTCTGACTCATCCATGCCGACCAGATATTCCAATCCAATCTAGTTCCACCTGTCAGCACCTGGCCAATACCCCTCCAAACCCTTCCTATTCATATACCTATCCAGGTACCATTAAATATTGCAATTGTACTAGCCTCCACCACTACCTCTGGCAGCTCATTCCATACACGTACCACCCTCTGCGTGAAAATGTTGCCCCTTAAGTCTCTTTTATATCTTTCCCCTCTCACCCTAAACCTATGCCCTCTAGTTCTGGACTCCCCCACCCCAGGGAAAAGACTTTGTCTGTTTATCCTATCCATAATTCTCATGATTTTGTAAATCTCTATAAGGTCACCCCTCAGCCTCTGATGCTTCAGGGAAAACAGCCCTAGCCTATTCAACCTCTCCCTATAGCTCAAATCCTCCAACCCTGGCAACATCCTTGTAAATCTTTTCTGAACCCTTTCAAGTTTCATAATATCTTTCCTAGTAGGAAGGAGACCAGAATTGCACGCAATATTCCAACAGTGGCCTAACCAATGTCCTGTACAGCTGCAACATGACCTCCCAACTCCTGTACTCAATACTCTGACCAAAAAAGGAAAGCATACCAAACGCCTTCTTCACTATCCTATTTACCTGCGACTCCACTTTCAAGGAGCTATGAACCTGCACTCCAAGGTCTCTTTGTTCAGCAATACTCCTGAAAACCTTACCATTAAGTTATAAGTCCTGCTAAGATTTGCCTTCTCAAAATGCAGCACCTCACATTTATTTAAATTAAACTCCATCTGTCACTTCTCAGCCCATTGGCCCATCTGATCAAGATCCCATTGTAATCTGGGATAAGCTTCTTTCCTGTCCACTACACCTCCAATTTGGTGTCGTCTGCAAACTTACTAACTAGGACCTTCAGCAGAGGGAGGCTGTACCAATATCTTGGTTGGGTAGAATAGCTCTGGTTAAAATGAATGTTCTTCCTCATTTATTATATCCCATGTGAATGCTCCCTCTAATGCTTCCTAAGCAGGCGTTATGGAGGCTTCACAGCTTGCTTAGTTCTTTCATCTGGTGTCACAGGCGACCTCTTATTAAGCTTGCTAAATTGCAGCTTCCACAGGGGATTTGGGGGGGGGGCAGTGTGGACTCTTCAGATTTCAAGAAATATCAATTAAGTTCCCTATTATCCTTTGTGAATAATTGGCCTTGCCAGTACCTGAAGTCAATTTGGCTGAACATTGAGGCCTCCCAAGCAAGATGCCTCCTTATTAATTTGTTATTTGTTGAACAAGATGAGGACTGTCATGGAGCATTGCAGAAACATGGTTAAAGCATGGAGAATGATGCAATAAAGTGAGGGCAATTTATATTAAACTTCCCTTATTACTCCCATTAAAAGGAATGCCAGGATTTCGGCCAGGATCAATGGATTCTGGCTTTAGGTTCTGGGAGACTAGAGGAGTCACCTGTTTGGGAGACTTATTTGAGGGGGACGTCATGATGTCTTTTGATCAGCTGGGCCAGTAATGTAAAGTGTCCAATAGGGACCTCTTTTGTTATTTTCAGATTAGGGACTTCATACAGAAAAATCGACATTACTGGTTCATCGATATAAGTCTGATGTGGAAAGGAGGGTACTTTGGTCCATGAGTATTCTCTCGATCTGTACCCTCTATTATTTATTAGGACGTAGTAAACTAGGACTCAGTAAATGAAAAAAATAACTATACTTGCAGAAAAAATTAGACAAACGAACACAAAGTAACAACATCGACAACACAAGCATGGGTAAAACATTTTTGACAAAGAGTCAGTTAGACTCAAAACATCAGATCTTTTCTCTCCTGACAGATGCTGCCAGACCTGCTGAGATTTTCCAGAATTTTCTCTTTTGGTTTCAGATTCCAGCATCCGCAGTAATTTGCTTTATCTAGTGGATAAAAAACTTATCTGACTGACTCTTAACAGACACTGAAAAAGCCATTTTAGTAAGAGGACTAAATTACAACTGCCATGAAGTCGACAAGAAAGATTTCTTAGCAGCATTAGAAACAACACTAAAAGACAACCAACTCACAGAAGAAACCCAGCAAACCATCAGGCAGGTAAGCAGAAACAAGGAAGGAAACACTCAATACACAAGAAAGGAAAGCACTGGAAAGACAAAAAAAAGATAAAATCATTGTTATCCTACCAGCAGACAAAGGATGCTTGTCAGTTGTTCTAAATCGAAGAGACTATATTGAAAAAGCAAACGCATTACTTAAAGATGCCAACACTTGCCAATAAGTGGCGATAAATCTGACCCCACAATGAGAGAACCGAATCACAGCTCTACTCAAAAAACTTTAGAAATTTGGAGAAATAAATAATTTCCAAAAAATGAAACCAGACAGATCCAACACACCATGCTTTTACGGGCTAACCAAAATTCACAAACCAGGACACCCTGCCCCCGCCCCCCCCCCCCTCCGAGAGTCATAGTCTCACTATCTGGAACACCGACTTACAGATTGGCCATGGAGCTACACCAAAGACTAAAACACTTAGTAGAAGACTCTCACCACTCTATCCATTCCACCAGGAATTCCTGAAGACGAAAGACACCAAAATAGAGGAGTGTGAAATAATTGTCTCCTTTGACCTAACAGCCTTGTTCACATCCATTAACATCAACCTGGCCAAGGAAACATTGACTACATTATTAGAAGGCCCAAAGACACATACACTAAACACCACTAACTTCTTCAACAACTACAATATCATCAAGCTAGTGGACCTATGTCTCACCTTCAACAATAAAACCTACAGACAAACCAATGGAACACTCGTGGGATCTCCAATATCAGGGTTCTTAGCAGAGACAGTAATGCAGAGACTTGAACAAACAGCTCTGCCAACTATCCAACCCAAACTTTGGGTCTGCTATGTGGATGACATCTTTGTCATCACTAAATGAAACAAATTAGAGGAAACCTTCAAGATCATCAATAATACCTTTACTGGCATAAAATTCACTAAAGAGGAGAAAAACAACAACAAACTGCCATTCCTCGAGCGAACAACCAATAGGGAACTTCAAACCAGCATCTATAGGAAAACAACACATACAGACCAAATATTGAACTACAGAAGCAGTCATCCCAACATCCACAAACGAAGCTGTACCAGAACATTATTCCACTGAGCCAACACACACTGCAGCATAGAGGAACTTTGCAGACAGGAAAATCACCTATACCATGCATTCAAAACGCTTCCAGAAACCCTAACCACTCTCCCCTACATCAAAGACATCTCGGAAATGACTGCCAGACTACTCAGACCCCTTGACATCATGGTAGCCCACAAACCCACTAACACACAAAAACAGCAGCTAATGAATTTGAAAGACCCTATAGAGACAACAAGCAAAACTAATGTCATTTACAAAATACTGTGCACAGACTGTAATATACACTACATTGGACAAACAGGCAGAAAACTAGCCACCAGAATACATGAACACCAACTGGCCACAAAACAACATGACCCTCTCTCACTAGTATCCTTACATACAGATCAGGAAGGACTCCACTTTGACTGGGACAACACATCCATCCGAGGACAAGCCAAACAAGACACGCATGAGAATTCCTCTAAGAATGGCATTCCAACTGGAACTCTATCAACAAACACATCGAGTTAGACCCCATGTAACCCCCTGACAAAAGGAACAGGAAGTGACATCACTATAATACAAACCCAATCACACCAATAGAAAGCAGGAATTATCAGCAGTGCTTTTCCTGAGACCCACTGAAGATGTTACTTAGCAGGATGACTAAACGTTCGGAAAGAACTTTCCAGCTCAGCGAGCAAACGTACATCCAGACCATAGTGTCTCAAAGGATATTGAATGGCTGTGCGAGATCTGGACTAAGAAATGGGAGGGCGGGGAGTGGAGATCTCATTAGAGGTATGTGACAATATTTGGGAGAATGTGAGGAAGATTACAATCTGTAATAGGACGCAGGCTATGCAACTAAAGGTTCTCCACAGGGTCTATGTGGCTCCGGAGCGGCTTGCAAAATTTAAAAAAGGAACATCTCCAATGTGTCCCAACTGTAAAACAGATATTGATACTCTTACTCATCGCTTGTGGTCATGCCACAAGCTTTGTCGGTATTGGGGCACTATAGCGAGTGTTTTTGAAGCGATCTTGTGGACTGAGGTCAGGGTAGATCTGGTGTCCCTCCTCTTGTGTCTGCTGAATCTGTCTGCTTTAGATGTGCATTGGAAGAAACTGTTGAATATTTTTTCATATTGTGTGAGGCAGAACATTCTGATGAGCTGAATGGCGTAGCTTATGGAACATATCCTCCTCGCCTTCCTTACAAGTATGGTGCATCAGAAAACTGAACTTTTTTTTATAGGACATGGCAGACTTTTTTGTATTATATGGATGCAGACTTGTTGGCTATATTGCTTCGGGCCTTTGTGTAGCTGCAAGGGCTACACAATTCAGGTATTCCAACTGACGCTCCCAGAGATAGGGAGCTTTGGTGGGGTTGCACTGAGTGCTGTAAATTTAACTTAGACTAACTTAAATTAGATTGAACTATTTTGTTTAATTATTTATTGAATTAAGTATGGGTAGATTTTTTTTCGTTAATTTGTTTGTAGAGTAGCAGTTTGTTATCGTTATCTTATAATTCATTATACTATAAGATTGTTATACTATTTTATAGTAATTTTATAATCTTGTAAAAAAAATTTAAACTTTTTTTTCAATAAAAGAAATATGAACAGCAGAATTTTGGTTTATCTTAAGCTAATGGAGGGTGAAATGTTGAGGGCAAGCCAGGAATGCATTGGAATAGCTTAATCAATACATAAATGAGGGTTTCAGCAGCAAATGAGCTTCAACTGGGGTGATGTTGGGCAATGTTACTGAGGTGAAAATATACTGTCTTAGTGCAACTAGCGAAGTCAGAAGTTCATCTATGTATCAGACATGAGGTCAAGGTTGTGAACAGGCTGGCTTGAGGTCAGATTATTTTCAATAAGAAGGAAAATGTTAATGCTGAGGTGGTTTGGAAATTGGACCAATAGAATTACTTTGTTCTATCCAATATTTGTTTGGAGCAAATTTCTGCTCATCCTGTTCTGACCTTTGGACAAGCAGTCGATCTGAAGAGTTGAGACACGTAATTATGACTTAGAGGTTATGACTTGTACATTGACTACACACAATTCTATGTGAAAACACTGTGCTTTCAGGCAATTTAACTGAGGAGTATAATACAGATGAGAAATGGATGTGGAGGGGCAATGAAGATTGGACCCTTTGAGGATAAAAGGGGCCAAATAAGAAAGGAGCTGTAAAAGGTTTCAGCTTTTAATTTACATATGACTGAAGTGCAGCTTTATACGTGCCCAAGCTACAGTTCTGGCTCACTAACCTGGAATATTCTTTTGACTGTCCGCTTATTGCTTTTAAAATTACTTTTCCCCAGTATTAAATAACACTGCTGTTGAGTATGAGATTTCAGTGGAGTATTTTCAGCCCTGTTCTGCATTCTAATTCTTGGATTGCACAGCAGATATATATCTGCTTTCATAAGTTGTAGCATTCTGCTCCCATTTTTGTGTACATAACATTTTGTTTACATTTATTTATATTTATCTCCTGATAAAGGAAAAGATCCGCACTGACACAGATTGATGTTCCACCACTGGTAACATCAAATAATTTATTATTCTCTCAATCCAACTATGATAGGTGTTGGACGTAATCAAAGTCACAATGATTAAGCCCTCCCATTAGTTATTTTATGCACCTCACTTTTAGAGTACGTGATACACCCATATTTTTCAGACATCTTATCAAATGATAATCCATTTGAGTTCAATGAGGATTGCTCTTCCAAAGATTCTGTTAGTTGATCGTGATTCAAATTGAAAGTTTAGAAAATTTCTTTGTATTTGTCTTTGTGACAATATGTATGGTTTATAACATGTTTGTGACAACATTTCTCAGCACAGAAAAGGGCTTTTTGGGCTAACTTGTCTATGCGAGTGTTTGTGAAGTTTGATCCACTTTTAATCAAAACTTGTGGTTGTAATCTAGAATATGGTGTATTGCTTGAATGTTACGGTAAGAGCATTGGTGCATTAAATCAACTTTGTCTTACAGGATGGAATGGGAGAAATTTCTAAATAGGTCTAAAATACAGTATTCAGTGTAATTGAGCAAGAAGTACCAAGGAACCAACATGTAGTACCCCTGATGTCTTATAACAAGACTTCTTTCTGTGATCAGTTTGCATGCTGTTTCATGTGAGCACAATGTATACTAATATGGAAAGCCCAAGAAGGCAATAAAATTCTGAAGTATGGGGAGATTTCTTTGGATACAATACGTGACAACAGTCACACTTGTAATTACACTGATAAATACAATACAAGTCAGTGAATATCAAATCTGATACTGGAATCGTAAAATGTTTAGATGCTTTGACAAACAGGCTGATTTTGATTTTAGGAAGAAAATCTTTGAAATGTTATAAAGCGCCTCTGCCCAGAAATGTGTGATTCAGCAAGCTTGATAAAATATAAATGTATTGCCCCATAGAGAATCTGCTTTTACAATGAATTATGTAGCTTGCAATGTTCGTTTTCTTGCCACTACTGCTGAGCTCGTTAAAATTACTAAATCACAAGGAATGCCTTCAAGCTTTAAACATTTGTCACTTTGACCTGATAATGGAAATTGTGTCTATTCCTAATTGAAGTTAATTAAAATTTACCACAAATATTGTTTTGCAAAAATGGTAAATTTAAGGATAATTCCTTTAAACAGTGGCGTCAGTTGAGATTAAAAGCTGTAATGTTATGTTAGTTGCTTCATTATTTATTAATTATACTTTAAATGTAGTTATTACGTAAGGGTATCTTTCTGTTTTTTAAGTACTATGCTTTCACTCTTTGGCAAGTAATCTTGCATTACAGAAATCAATTTGCCATTGTCTTTCTCGTACTTTGTGATCTGATTGAAAATGGTGATTGAGAAGCTGTTGCAATAGCCGTATTCTCTCTGAAACACAATGCTGTTCTTAACAGTGACGTAGAAAGTGATTAGAATCAAAGCTAATGACTTTGTCATATTTTTTATTGTCCTGATATACAAGTTAGCTTATTCGGACTATTAAAGCATGTTCATAGATAGGAAATACCACATCATAATGCTGAGTATTTCGGCGCCCTTTTGACCTGATAAATCAATCATTCAGAAAATGTTATTTTCCTCTTGTTCTTAATTCTGCCTTGCAAATTCAACAGGTGAAAGAAGAGGACAAATTACTTCTATGTTATTTATAATAGCTTTAGCTGAAGAGTTCTTATGTTCGAAGTTTGTCCTAGAATTAGACCGATTGATCAGCATGGTTTGGGTGACAATGTTGTAGAAGAATGGTCTGTTTAAAAGGTAAAGTTGCCATTGTTCTGTCAGATTATAAAGATGCCATCTCATTAGGGAGAGATGACTGGTGGTGGTTTAACCTCAAGGTCACCATATCTGAAACAAGGCAGAAATTGAGAAGAAGAGTCTGTCATGGCAACATCAGCCATTGAGGGAATTGAACACTTTGTTGGCATCACTGCACATTGCAAACCAGTCGTCTAGGCTACTGAGTTAACAGACCCTGACAACATGATTAAAAGATAATGGAGAGTAGCTGAAGCATATTAGAGCACTCATTTTAATGTTTGGTTTTTGCCCCTACCTTTGAGCTAGAAGCTTGGGTTCAGGCCCCACCTGCTCCAGAGATGGGTCATAACACATTTGAACGGTATGATTTTAAGATATATAATATCTAATGCCTGCTTTTCAAGGGCTCTTGAGAATCCTTGGTAGTGTTCCAGCCTCTGAGCCAAGAGACCTGATTTCTAATCCTGATTACATTTCTAAATGTGTTGATTAGAAAATATCTAAAACCATTATGTTCAGGCACTTGCACAATGGTGGTGTCCCTACCTGTCAACCAGGACACCCTGATTCAAGTCCCACCCCTGCTCCAGAGGTGTGTTATAACATCACTGAACAGTTGATTAAAATACTAAAGCCATTATGATGAAATATAAAAAGAGCTAAGGCAAAGTGTTGAGAGGACTTTCCACGACAGGGAGTGTGAAGAAGTTGGTCCCTCGTATACCCCAAATGGAATGGATATCAACACTCAGGCTGTTGGTGTTAATCTGGTACACACACTAGCTTTCCAGCCCACTGAGCTAATCACCCCTTTCGATTCAAGGTGTGATAGCTGGCCATGTTATTGTGGACGTGTGAAAGTCGATCTTGCTTTTTTTCACAGTTGGAGTATACATATGCTTATCCAGAGGATTCATTGACTAAGAATTTAAAAAAGGAAAACTGCCTGATACTCACCCCCAACTCCATTCATTTAGTCCATGTGTGCAGAGGCTGATTATAGCATACTATCTGCAGCTCCAAATGAGGTAAATTCGCTGAGCAAAGACTGATCAAATGAGGGACAATCCTGGCTCAGTTCTACACTTGGACACAAATTACATATAATTGACAGTAGAGAAGCAGGCGCTAGTTTGTACTGGTATTTACACATCACAGAAACATTCTCAAATACTAATTAGCCTTTCCCATCTTGCTCATATTTTCCTTCCTTCCCTGTCCTTTTGGTATGAGGTCACCAATAAAATATGTTAACATTAGTTATGTCAACCAACAGTTGGCAGTTCATTCCACAGTCTTGCCATACTCAGCAAAGAAATCATGCCTAAATCTTGCATTTGCTTTGTTAGTGGCTATTTTGCATCGATGCCAGAATGTTCTGGGTTTTGCGCATTATTTTTATAGTGTACTTAAGATTAAATCATTGGAGGGCACTTCATCACTTTAGTTACTTATACTTGAAAGTGAAAAAGACTGGGAAATTATTTTTGTTCAAAGTACTAATTCATGTTGAAGTTGTTGTTTAATAAAGGAACATGTCCTTCACACAGGTTCTCAGATGTTGTTACTAGTAAAGCTTGAATCTGCCTAGTCGTTTTAATTTGAAGGAGGGGCAATTTCAGACTTGTCAACAAGTGATCTGGGAAACTAAATACACCCGATGAATATGCTGCTTGCTTTGTTGGTTGTGTTTTGAAACCGTTTTTAAATGAATGAGCCAGGCAGAACTAAAGTGCCAGGTGACTTATAGCACATTAGACCACTTGGACCAAATGACCTGTTTCAATTCCAATCTTAAGGAGTCCTGCTGAAACAAATAAACTTATTTTTAAAAAATGTTTGTTTTGATAGAAAGAACATTGATCATTGGTAGTATGCAGACAGCCTTGATGCAGTCGTGTACAAGCACAGAGTGTTGTGATGTCTGAATGTCATGAAGTATGAATGTTAGCTAGGGGATTTGGTGCAGAGAGTGAGGAGATGGTGCTTTAAAATTTTCCCTTTTTCAGCTCCAGAAGTTGGTGAATAGTCGCACCTTTAATTAGGCGAGCAGAAAAGTGATTGTTGAGGTTTTCAGATTGAGATGCTATAAATACAGACTGGAATCCTAACTGGTAGAGGGAAGATATTGGTATTACTTAAATTTATAGCTGAACTAATCACTTGTTGGCCTAAGTCTGAAGGCAATTTTGTTAAATATGTATGACATGGTAAATGATGGGTAGCAGATGTAGCATATGGAAACTGGAGGACGTCAGTGTGATCCATGGCAACTGCACCTGTAGTAAGTTTCAGGAGCATGAGGCACCTCAGCTCAGTAGAAGAGTTTGAGGCTGCAATGCATCAAGAAAGGAGAAAGTTATCTGTACATTTTTTCCAGGAAGGAATCATGATTTGATCTGTGGTCTGGGGTAGGATGGTATGATTAGAAGTGAGGCAGTTATGGTGATGCAGCAGTCACAGTGCTGAAATTATCCACTTACCAGGACCTTGCAACTTGTATGGTCAAGAGCAGGGTCTACAGGGAAAATGGGCAATCTGACTACAACTCTGTGGTGTCGGCCTGGTATGGGGAAATGGATTTCTACTCATGACATCAGCACCATACTGAAGAAAGAAAGAGCGGTAAATTTTGGATGGTCTTCACCTAAACAGCTCTGGTGCCATTGTACTGTGATCTTTTCACTAAGGTTGGGAGATGCCTTTAAACTAAATAGTTGAATGGATGATTCATAAGAAGGGTGATTGAAGATAAACAAGGTAATAGTATATTGTAGCAATGAGAATAATGATGAGCAAAGTATGATAGAAATGAATAGAAATTCAAATTTAAGTGCGCGAGTAAATGAAATTAAATAGAGGATATGGTATTAGGACAAAATTACTTACTTTTTATTAGAATGCAAGCAGCATTTGTAACAAATTGGGTTAATTGATAATACAAGTGGAAAGAAATGAGTATGACATAGTAACCATTGCATAGGTATTGTTACAAAGTGACTATGGCTGGCACCAGAATATTCAAGGGTGTTTGACAATTTGGAAGGATAGAAGAAATGAACGGAAGTAGTGTGTCTCTGTTAATAAAGGATATCTGTGGCATAGTGATAAATGATCTTAATCAAGAGGATCAAAATGTTTTGAAATATTTTGGGTAGAGATAAGAAATAGCCGAGAAAAAAAATCACTGCTTAGAGTGGATTAAAGATCTCAGACAGAGTATAAATCACCAAATAGTGGGGAGGCTTGTATGAAAATCAGTAGCAGGTAAATAGGATAGTGAAAAAGGTGTTTGGTATGTTTCCTTTATTGGTTTGAGTATAGGAGTTTGGAGGTCAGATAGCGGCTATACAGGATATTGGTTAGGCCACTTTTGGAACATTGTGTGCAGTTCTAGTCTCCCTCCTATAGGAAGGATGTTGTGTAACTTGGAAGGGTTCAGAAAAGATTTACAGGGATGTTGGAGGATTTGAGCTATAGATAGAGGCTGGGGCTGTTTTCCCTGGAGTGTTGGAGGCTGAGGGGTGACCTTACAGAGGTTCATAAAATCACCAGGGGCACGGATAGAGTAAATAGACAAGGTATTTTCCTTGGCTTGGGGGAGTCGAGAACTAGAGACCATAGATTTAGGGTGAGAGGGGAAAGCTTTAAAAGGGACACAAGGAGTAACCTTTTCACGCAGCGGGTGTTGCGTGTATGGTATGAGCTGCCAGAGGAAATGTTGGAGACTGGTACAATTACAACATTTAAAAGGAATCTGGATGGTTAATAAATATGGATGAAGGCAAATTGGTAAAGTAGCCTAGCATATGAAGTTAGCATGTTCAAGGGATAGGATTGTATGATTAGAAGTGAGGCAGTTATTATTGGTAGCTCAGGTGCCGGTTGTGATGGTTGTGGATATGATCGCTGAGCTGGGAAATTGATTTGTAGACATTTCGCCCCTGTCTAGGTGACATCTTCAGTGCTTTGGGGCCTCCTGTGGAGCGCTGCTCTACTGTGTTTTCTGGAATTTATTTGGTTCAATTTCTGCTGCTTTTAGTTGCTGGTTCCATTTGTTTGTTGTAGTGAATGGTATATTGGGTCTAGGTCAATGTGCTATTTATTGGAGTCTGTGGCAGAGTGCCATGCATCTAGAAATTCTCCAGCTTTCCCCTGTTTAGCTTGTCCTACGATTGTTGTGTTGTCCCAGTCGAATTTCTGGTCCTTGTCCTCTGTGTGTATGGCTGGTCGTGCTGTTTAGTGGCTAGTTGGTGTTCGTGGATGCGGATTGCTAGTTGTCTGCCTGTCTGTCATATGTAGTGTTTTGTGCAGTCTTTGCATGGAATCCTGAAAATTACGTTAGTCTTGCACATGATGGGTATAGGATCTTTTGTCCTGGTGAGTTGTTGTCTGAGCGTGGCTGTCGGTTTATGGACTTTCAGAGTGATCGGAGTGGTCTGGCTGTCAGTCCCGAGACATTTTTTACGTAAGGTAGTGTGGCTACTGAGTTAGGTCGTGGCATGTCCTCCTCGCATTGTTTGTCTGTTAGGCATCTGTGGATGAAGTTGCAAGGATATCCATTCTTGGTGAATACTCTGTAGAGGTGACAAGGGACAAACATTTAAGATGTTAATTAATACTTTGGTGAAGGTATATTCTTTTGAATAGAAAAAGAGAAGAAAGATGTGCCATCCATAGTTAACTAAGGAAGTTGAGTATGAAAATAAAATAAACTATATAATGCTACAAAGATTGCTAGTTGTCCAGATGATTGGAAAAAAATTGTAAATTTAAACACCAAAAAAATGGATGATGTATGAAATAGAGATGAATTGTGAATGTGGGAAAACTGTTGTCACCGATGTGTATCTCTAGTATTACATATTTGGAAAGAAACCTAATCTGTTTTTAAATTGGATGCAAGTAGTTTTACAGAAAGGCTCTCAAAAGCTGCAAAACTTCTTGTGGTTTCAACTGTCCCCAAAGCAGATAACCAGACTATGTTAAGTTAAGAATCAAATCAAAAAGGGCCATTAAATAATCCAAGGATTTCTGGAGTTCAGGACTTCCATTAACCTTAAAAAGATGTGAAAACTCAAAATTTATCCAGTGTTAAATACCAATGGGGGGGGGGTCAAGAAACCAGTAAAGAGAGAGAACCGAATATGAATGTAAACTGTCAAAAAAACCCATAAGAATTGACTGATAGTTTGTATGTTTATGTGAAAAAGAAACGTTTGGCCAAGACAGATGGAGGTCCAACAGTAGACTTGGAAAATTTATAAGAGTGAATGAAAGAAATGGCAGAGAAGCTAATGGATTACTTTGTGTCTGTCTTCACTAAGGAAAATGTAAGAAATCTCCCAGAAAAATGCCAGGGACCAGGAAGACTGATTAAGTGGAGGAAATTAATACAAGTAAGAACAAGTACAAGAAGTATGTTCTGGAGAAATTAATTGGACTAAGGGGCAAAATGCTGGAAAATGGTATTAGAATAAATAAATTGACCACACAGACACGATTGGCTGAGGGGTCTCTTTATATATCTGTTTGTTATATATATTCTGTATTATATAATTTAGAATCTTATTATAAAGGATATGATATATAGACATATGGAAAAAAAACTGACATAATCATAGGTATGGTCAATAGGGATTTGTGAATGAGGAATCTTGTTTAATGAGCCTGTTGGATTTTTCTGAGAATGTTACGAATAAAATTGATAAAGGTGAATTGGTGATTGTTGTTGCTTGGATTTTAAGAAGCTTTTTGATCCTGCGTTGATAGCAAAATTAAAGCATGTAAGATAGGACTAAAGTTACTGGCTTGGATTAATGATTGTCTTAAAAGGCAGAAAACCGATAAATGGGGCGTTTTCATATTAACCGGCTGTGACGAGTGAGGTTTTGAAAGGATCATTATTTGGGTGCCAGCTGCTCATAACACATATTGAATGATTTTGATACGGAGACCAAATATAATATTTCCAAGTTTGCCGTTAACGCAAAGCTAGGTGGAATGTATTGTGAAGAAGTTATGAAGTGGCTTCAAGAGGGTTTGGGGACTGACTTAGTGAATGGGCAAGAAAATGAGAGATGGAATATAACATGGAAAAATGTAATTCTGGGAGGAAGAACAAATGTGCAGAGTATTTCTGAAATGATGAGGTCAGAAAGTATCATTGTACCAAGGGATCTGGATGTCCTTGTCAATAAGTCACTGAAGGCTAACTGCAGGTACACCAAACTATTAGGAAGGCTAATTGGATGAGAATCTTTCATTGCAAGAAAATTTGAGTACAGGAGTAGCAAAGCCTTGCTTTAATTCTATAGAATCTTTATTTGACTTCATGTCTAGTAATGTGTTCAATGTTGATCATCTTATCTTAGCCTTAGAAGTACTGCATCTAAGGTTCACTAGGATCATTCTTAGGATGGTGGATCTGTCCTTTGAAAAGAGGTTCTGAAAACTGGACCTGAAATATGTTGCGTTTCAAAGATTGAGAGGTGATTTTATTGATACCTTCAGAATACTTACAAGGGTAGACAGGATAAATGCTGGTGAAGATGTTTCCCCTGGCTGGGGAGTCCAGAGCCAGAGAATACAATTTTTTGAAAAATGGAAAAGCCACTTTGGACCAAGTTGATAATTATTTTACTTAGGTCATTATGAATCTTGGAATTGTCCACCCAAGAGGGCTGTGGAAGCTCAGTAATAAAATATACTTAAAGTAGATGCTGACAAATTTCTAAATAGCAATGACAAAACAAAATGAATCTTTTCCCAGTAAAATTCAAGTTCTGTATGACCAAATGATAGTATATTATCTAAATTGAAGGAGACTGCAGAACTGTTGCTTCAAAGCATCCAGGTGTCCTTGTACGTGAATCATGAAACATTAGCAGACAGATACAGCAATTAATTAGAAAGGAAAATAAAATGTTTGTGTTTGTTGCAGGGGTGTGGCATACAAACGTAATGAAGAATTGCTACAGATTTATAGGTCATTGGTGAGACCAGGTTTGGAGCATTGTATACAGTTGTGTTCTCCTTATATTAGTAAGGATATAATCGCATTGGAAACATTTCAGAGAAGTTTCAAAAGGCTGTTTGCGGGATGAAGGGGTTATCTTTTGTGAGGAAACATTGGAATTTAGAAAACTGAGAGTTGAACTTATATGTTTTAATAAGAGTCTGATGTGGCTTGACAGCTTTGATGCTGGGAGGATGTTTTCTCTTATGGATGCATATAGAACTGGAGAATACAATTTTGAAAAAGGAAATCTGTAATTTAAGACAGATGAGAAGAAATTTGTTCTCGAAGTTAAGGTTTTGAAATTCTCCCACAGGGAGCAGTGGACACTGGGTCACTTAATATATTCAAAGCTGGGAGACATACATTTTGATCAATGACAGAGTCAACCGTTATGAGAAACAAGCAGATCAATCATGATCATGCTGAAAGGCAGAACTAACTTGATGTGCTAGATCATTTGAGATACAGTGGGATTTTATTTGCTTGCTATGGACAATTATGAGATTGCATTTTGACTCTCATAATGAAGGTAGTTTTACATATCAAGATAAAGAAAATTTTTGCCATCATAATTTTTTTCCTTTGTGAATATACCTGTAGTTTTATGTTTCACTTTTTTGTCAATAACTTTATTGCTAATAACCAAATGATACTGTTCCTTGTGACCTTAAATTTGATGATATAGAATCCATGTAGCTGGAGGTCAAAATGACAGGAAAGAAGACACTGGTCAGAGTTGTCTTATAGACCTCTTGACAATACCTATTCTGTAGGACAGAGAACAAATCAAGAGGTAATAAGGGCATGTAAAAAAGGGCAGTGCATTAATTGTGGGTGTCTTTGATATTTATATAGATTGGACAAATGAAATTAGCAGAAGAAGCCATGAGCAAGAAGTCATAGAGTATATTTGGGATAATTTCCTCGAACAACATGTTGCAGATCCAAACATCTAATAATGTCTAATGAGGCTAGTTTAATAAATTACCTCAGTGAATGATCCCTGAGGGAATAATGACCATAACATGGTAGAATTTAGTATTGATTTTGAGAGTGAGAAACTTTGGTTTGGAAATAGTCGTGCTAATTGCATAAGGATAAGAGAAAAGTTGGCTGGAGTGGACTGGGAAAAGAGTTTAGCAAAAAAAAGCTTGAGGAACAATAGCAGACTTTTAAGAAAATAGTGCATGACTCAAAGCAAACATACATCTTCGTGAGGAAGAAGGATTTTAAGAAAGGGATAAACCATCCATGGTTAACCAAGGAAATTGGGGACAGTCTCAAATTACAATTTGGCCAGGGTTAGTGTCAAACTGAAGGGTTAGACAAGTTTTAAAAGCCAACAAAAGATGACCACAAAAAAAGGGAGAAAATAAACTTTGAGGACAATGTAGCAAGTAATATTAAAAACTGACAGTAAGTACTTATTTAATGATATAAAAAGGAAAAGGGAGGCCAAAGTGATCATTGGCCCTTTAGAGATTGAGGTTGGGAAATAATAATGAGACATCAAGAAATGGCAATGAAATTGGAGAAATACTTTGTGTCAGTCTTCATGGTAGAGCATATTAAATAGCATTTCAAAAGTATGAAATAATCAAGAGCCAAGGAGTGTAAGGAGGATATATATAAATATAAAAGAACATTTAGAAATGCATTGTGTTATAAAGCAGAAAATAAAGAACTGCAGATGCTGGAAATCTGAAACAAAAACAAAAACTACAGGAGAAACTCAGCAGGTCATTGTTTCGGATGTGACCCTTCTTCAGAACCTGAAACTTTGACTCTGCTTTCTCTCCACAAATGCTGTCAGGCCTGTTGAATTTTGCCAGCAACTTGTTTTTGTGCAGTCAAGCAGAATCAACTTTGGTTTCATGAAGGGAAACTCATGCTTGACAGAATTATTAGAATTTTTTGAATGGGTACCAAGAGTAGGTAAGGGGGATCAGTAGATGTAATGTATTTGTTTTTTCAAAAGGCACCCAATATCCTACTGCAATTAAGGCAACTTAAAAAGACAAGCATGCATAGTGTTTGGCAGAGGATTTTAACATGGATAGAGGATTGGCTAACTAATAGACAACAAGAGAGTTGGGATTACTGGGGCCACATTCATTTACAGTATATATCAATGCAAGGTTTGTGATGGTTTGTAGCTCAGGTTGAGGTTTAGGGTGTAGGTTTGCTCGCTGAGCTGTAGGTTTGACATCCAGACGTTTCATCACCTGGCCAGGTAACATCATCAGTGGTGACCTCCAAATGAAGCGAAGCTGTTGTCTCCTGCATTCTATTTATATCTTTCTCCTGGATGGGGTCCCTGGGGTTTGTGGTGATGTCATTTCCAGTTCATTTTCTGAGGGGTTGATAGATGGCATCTAGATCTATGTGTTTGTTTATGGCATTGTGGTTGGAGTGCCAGGTCTCTAGGAATTCTCTGGCACTCCAACCACAACGCCATAAACAAACACACAGATCTCGATGCCATCTATCAGCCCCTCAGAAAACGACCAGGAAATGACATCACCACAAATCCCAGGAACCCCATCCAGGGGAAAGATATAAATAGAAAGCAGGAGACAACAGCTTCGCTTCACTTGGAGGTCACCACTGATGATGTTACCTAGGCAGGTAATGAAACGTCTGGATATCAAACCTACAGCTCAGCGAGCAAACCTACACCCGTATAGATCAATGATTTGGATCCAGGAAATGAAGTATTATTAACACGTTTACAAATGGTTTTAAAAAAAGGCAAGGAGGTAATTAATGAGAATGATGTAGAGGGATACCAACAGAAATTTGGCTGATGGAATATATTGTAGGAAAATGTAAGGTTTGGCAGGAAAAATAGGGGAGCTGACTCTTATTTAAGTAGAGTAAGACTGCAGAAAGCTGCAGAATTGAGGGATTTGGGGGTCCTTTTGTACCAATCACACACATTATCTAGCATCCAAGTTCAGCCAGTAATAGACGAGGCAAATGGACTGTTAGCTTTTATTTCAAAGGGAGTGTTGCATAACAGTGGGAAAATATTGCTAAGCCATTATAAGGTGCTAGTAGACCACATATATTGAGAACAGTTTTAGTCTCCTTATTTGAGAAAGCTAAGTTGTCATTGGAGGTAGTCCACAGAAGGTTCACTGGGTTGATCTAAGATTTTCTGATGAGAAGAGCTGGAGCAGATTGTACTTGTATTATTTGGAGCTGCTTAGAACAATGAGAGGGCGCCTTATTGAAATATAAGATTCTTAGGTATCTTGACAGTTTGAGTAGAGAAGTCTTTTGCCCTTGTGGGAGAATCTAGGAGTGATTCACCTATTAAGAACAGAAGTGAGGAAACGTCTTGTGTCTCAAAGCAGTGAATCTGTGGAATTTTTAATTACAGAGAGCTGTCAAACCTTTATTTGTTGAGTATATTCATTACTGTGATAGGTTTTTACTCAGGAAATTGAGGGTTATGGGGATAAGGCAGGAAAGTGCAGTTCAGGATTATTGGATTAACCATGATCTTGATGAATTGCAGAACAGATTTAAGCCAAATGGACAAAACTTCTGCTCTTATGTCTTGGTCTAAAGGTTTGGGGTTGAGCTGTGTGCCATGGTTTTATATTTCTGATTTTGCCTAACTACGTGGCCCAGAACAGAGATGAAATTGATACTTGAATTTGGCTGAAGGATGAAAACAGTCCACAAAATGCTCAGTTGGAGAAGATTGTGACTTGATATTGGGTGAGCAGTGTAATGACATTTAGTTGATCCCAGGGTGCAAAAGAGATGATATCAAAACAAACTTGGGTATCAAAATCAGGCTTTTAGAAAATGACCCCATGTTTTTGAATCACTTGTGGCAATGTATGGGTGAAAGACAACAGTTAGATCCTTTGAAGTCTGGAAGTAACAATGGACAGGATAGCAAACTTTTATTGGAGGTGCATTAAATAGATTTTGATAACTTGGAGTGGAGTCACTTGAGGGCGCATGTACAGAGCTGGAGAAAGGATTATGGAATAGATTGGTGTGGTGAAGTGGTTCAGGTAGGTAATGCATCACAGTCACACAGACTACCAGGTAGGTAATGCAACACAGCCACACAGACTATCAGTCATATCCCAAATTGTATGGGCATAATTTCCTAATTGGTTAAATAATTCTGATAACTTGGAATTATCCTTCTGAATCTGTTTGCAACTTTGGGTTTTCCTGCTACCATAGATGGACACACAAATCCTAGATAAAAGCAGGCGGTTCAGGAGAAACTTAGCAGATCTGGCAGCATCCGTGGAGATGTAACACTACTGTATATTGTATACAAGTTGCACTCCAGAAATTAACCGAAGATCCTTAGACAACATCTTCCAAACCCATGATGACTTCTATCCATTAGGACAGCTGCAGCAGATATCTGGGAACATAACCACTGCACGTTCCCTTCCAAGCCACCCACCATCTTGACTTGGAAACATGCTTTTGCTGTAGGTCACTTTGAGACATCTGGTTGCCATGAAAGCTTTTTATAAACACATGACGTTTAAAAAAAAATGTCACTGTCACAAAAACTATGAACTTGTTCAGACATTGCATATGCTGACTTCTCCAAACAATTTATAGTGCTTTGCAGGATAAATCTAGCTTTTGAAGAAGATTAGATAACATGCCTGAGGATTCATGTATGTTTAGTTCACAGATGAAAGAAACTGTGATCATCCCAGATTCCAGTGATGCCTTCATGCGAAAATAGTAAGATTGTCAATGGTTTCTAAATTTTCTTTTGGAAACTTTGTTTGAGACAAAGTTTAATCTGGGAGTCATTCAAACAGAAACCAATAAATTAATCTAATTTTGAAGCGTGTTAATTGTTTGCTTTGAAGAAGAAATAGCTACACAAAGCAATAGGCCAATTTGGAATTTTTCCATTAAATATTTGTCTATAAAAGACCACACATAAATCTCTGGATCTGGACAATGTTGACTTCGAACTATTTTGCATGAAGCAACAGCAGTGCTCTCATGGAACAGAATAGAAAATGAGATCTCCAAATATCAAGTGGCCCATCAAGTAATGGATATGTAAATTTCTCCAGTTGGGCAAGTAACTTGTTATAAATACCTTTAAATATATTAAATCAGATTGCCATGCCTCTATTTTTGTGACTTCTGGCATTTGATTCTCAAACATTTCTATTATTTGTGCAGAAATTTGTTATTTCAAGCCAATTGTGGGAACATGATAAACTGCTAAACAATTGATTTGCTGTACTGGCATGCCATAGTGTAATTTGGAATATAATTAGAAGCTCCCACATATGAAAATAAATTTTATATTGTATATAAGTTTCTACAACTGTAATTACTTATCATATGACTGCAAACCTGCATATGAGCTAGAAATAATGGACCAAATCTTCTTTTATCCAGATTGTTGGAGACTGCATGTAGGTCTGAAACATGTGGGCATCCTCAAGTCCATACTTGCGTGGAAACTGCACAGCAAGTTCAAACTTGCTGTTTGGACCTCTATTAAGACCTCGACTATAAGTTAGGAATCAGGGACTTTTGGATGGTGACAGAGTGCTTACCTGGGTTACTACCCAGGAAATAAATTAAAAGCTAAACTAACATCTGCGTAACGACATGATCAAACCTCAACCCTGAGCACTGAATTGTGCCCTTTATCTGACTACCCTACTCAACTGACTTGAGCTACCAATTCCCAAGCACTGGACTAATCCCCTGCCCTTACTACTGCTCTGAAGAACTGGTCTACACTCTCCTCCAACCTGACCTGACTATTCAGTTGACTTGTTTTTACCTATTCAGTTGACGTGACCTAATTCAACTATCTCCAGACACGATGACCCACTCTAACCACCTATTTCCTATCGTCACTCACCTATCTATTCACTCTCCATTGACCCAGTTACATTCAAATGTGAGGCTGAGCTAAGATTCACTGTAGCCCCGGTCATTTACCAGCAGATATCATTTGTTCCCTTTTCTGGGCTGCTTCGTCACAGCATTAATATGGAGGCAGTTAGATCAGATGACTCCCCTGCATAGCCAGCTTCCTGAATCTGTTTATGATAATCTTGGCAAGGTCCAGGAGCAGGCTAATGAGCAGATCTTACAACTTGTTTGCCCTACTCCATGGTGAGTAGCCAAAACTCAGGACTATGCAACTGATCTACGTCCCAAGGCTGAGAAACATACCCTTAAAGTGGGGATGCAACCTACCATAATCTATGTAGATGAAACACTTACTCCACAAGGCCACAGAAATGACAGAAGGGTGTATGTGTATAAGTTGTAAAAGGTTGTGGGACAGGTTAGAAAAGTAGTATGTACATAATCCGAAGCTGTATAAGTAAAGGTACAGGATACAAAGTGAAGGAAGTTGTGATAATTCTGTATGAAACTCTGGTTGACGTAAACTAGGGTGTTTGTGTCCAGTTTAGGGCACCACAGTTTGGAATAATCTAAAGTTAGTAAAGGGGGTGTAGAAAAGATTCTTCCAGGGATGAGGAACCTCAGTGAAGTGGATGGATTGAATGTGCTGGGGGTTGTTCATAGAACAAAGAAAATTACAGCATGGGAACAGGCCCTTGCACCCTCAAAGCCTTCGCCAATCCAGGTCTTCGAACTAAACCTGTCACATATCCATAGAATCCCTACAGGGATTTTCCAGGAATCTGTTTCCCTTTGCTCCATGCCCATTCATGTATCTGTACAGATACATTTTAAATGATGCTAGTGTGCTCACCTCTGCCACCTCCACTGGCAACGCGTTCCAGGTTCCTACCACCCGCTGTGCAAAGAACTTTCCTCGCATATCTCCCTTAAACCTTTCCCCTCTCATCTTGAACTCGTGACTCTGAGTAATTGAGTCCCCCCCTCCATCATCCCCCCCCCCCCCACCGGGAAAAAGCTTATTGCTATCCAACCTGTCTTTACCCCTCATGATTTTGTAGACCTCAATCAGGTCCCCCCTCAACCTCTGTCTTTAGAATGAAAATAATTCTAATTTACTCCATCTCTTTTCGTAGCTAGCACCCTCCACACCAGGCAACATCCTGCTGAACCTCTTCTGCATCCTCTCCAAAGCATTCACATCCTTCTAGTAATGTGGTGACCAGAACTGTATGCAGTATTCTAAATGTGGCTGAACCAAAGTTCTATACAACTATAACACAAACTGTGCCAACACTTGTACTCAGTGCTCCATCTGAGGAAGGAAAGCATGCCGTATACCTTCTTGACCACTCTATCGATCTGCGTTGTCACCTTCAGGGAACAATGGACCTGAACACTCAGATCTCTTTGAACATCAATTCCCCCCCCCCCCCCCCCCCGCAGGGCTTTTTCATTTACTGTATAGTTCGCTTGAGAATTGGACCTTCCAAAATGCGTCACCCTGCATTTGCCTGGATTGAACTCCATCTGCTATTTCTCCACCCAACTCTCCAATCTATCTATATTCTCTTGCATTCTCTGACAGTCCCCTTCACAATCTGCAACTCCACCAATCTTAGTGTCATCTGCAAACTTGCTATTCAGACCACTATACCTTCCTCCAGTTCATATGTATATCACAAACAACAGTGGTCCCAGCGCGGGTCCCTTTGGAACACCGCTGGTCACGGTTGTCCATTTTGAGAAACTCCTTTCCACTACTACTCTGTTTCTTGTTGTCCACCCAGCTGTCTATCCATCTAGCTAGTTCACCCTGACCCCATGTAACTTCTCATTTTCCATCAGCTCACCTTGGGGAATCTTATCAAAAGCCTTAGGGAAGTTCATGTATATAGCATCTACAGCTCTTGCCTCATCAATCAACTTTGTCACTTCCTCAAAGAATTCTATTAAGTTGATAAGCTATGGCATTTTCTGCACATAGATCCTATCCTTTAGTATCTTTCCAGCAGCTTCCCTACCATTGATGTTAGGCTCACTGGTTTATAATTATCTGGATTATCCTTGCTTCCCTTATTAAACAAGGGGGCAACATTAGCAACTCTCCATTCTTCCGGGACCTCACCTGTGTTCAAGAATGGTGCAAAGATCTGATAAGGCCCCTACTATTTCCTCTCTCACTTCCCTCAGTAACCTGGGATAGATCCCATCCAGACCTGGGGACTTGTCCACCTTAATGCCTTTTAGAATACCCAAACTTACTCCATCCTTATGCAGACCGGACCAAGAGTACTCAAAGATCTAACTCTAACCTCAACATCCGTCATGTCCTTTTCCTCAGCGAATACCGATGCAAAGTACTCATTAAGAATCTCACCCATTTTCTCTGACTCCACACATAACTTTCCTCTTCTGTCCTTGAGTGGGCCAACCCTTTCTCTGTTAGCTTTTTGCTCCTGATATAAGAATAAAAGGATTTGGGATTTTCCTTAACCCTGTTTGCTAAAGATATTTCATGACCGCTTTTAACCCTCTTAATTCCTCTTTTCAGATTGGTCCTACTTCCCTGATGTTCTTCCAAAGCTTAGTCTATTTTCAGTCCCCCAGACCTTATGTTTATTTTTTCCTCTGAGCTAGTCCCACAGTTTCACTTGTCATCATTGGTCTCCTAATCTTGCCATTTCTGTCCCTCATTTTCACATGGATATGTCTGTCTTGCACTCTAGTCAACCTCTCGTTAAAAGTCTCCCACATTATCAAATGTGCATTTGCCTTCGAACACCTCCTCCCCAATCCACATCCCCCAGCTCCTGCCGAATTTTGGTATAGTTGGCCTTCCCCCAATTTAGCACTCTTATTTTAAGACCACTCCGAACTTTGTCCATGAGTATTCAAAAGCTTACAGAATTGTGATCACTATTGCCAAAGTAATCCAATACTGAAACTTCAACCACCTGACCAGGCTCATTCCCCAACAGTAGGTCCAATATAGCGCCTTCCGAATTGGACTATTTACAGACTGCTCTAAAAAACCTTCCTGCATGCTCCTTACCAATTCTGCTCCATCTAAACCTCTAACACAAAGTGAATCCGAGTTAATATTGGGAAAATTAAAATCTCTCATCAACACCACCCTGTTGCTCCAACATCTTTCCATAATGTGTCTACATATTTGTACCTCCACCGCACGCTCGCTGTTGGGAGACTTGTAGTACAGTCCCAACATTGTTACCCCACCCTTCCTATTTCTGAGCTCTGCCCGTATTTTCTCACTGCTCAAGTCCTCCATAGAGCCCTGTTTCAGCATAGTTGTGATATCCTACCTGACCAGTAATGCAATTCGTCCATCCCTTTTACCCCTCTCTCTATCCCGCCTGAAGCATCTATGTCCTGTGATATTTAGTTGCCGATCTTGCTGTTCCCTGAACCAAGTCTCAGTAATAGCAATAAAATCATACTCCCAGCTACTAATCTAAACCCTAAGTTCAT
Source organism: Chiloscyllium punctatum (assembly GCF_047496795.1). Lineage (NCBI taxonomy): Eukaryota > Metazoa > Chordata > Chondrichthyes > Orectolobiformes > Hemiscylliidae > Chiloscyllium > Chiloscyllium punctatum. The sequence goes on from NC_092779.1 coordinate 51,724,179, forward strand.
TTGCCTTCCCTATTACAGTTCTCGCATTGAAACAAATGCACCTCAGACCACCTGTCCCTTTGTGTTCGTCATCTGCTCCCTGCCTCCTCTTCCCCATAGTCATGCTGACTTCATTAGCTAGTTCCTTACAGGTTATAGTTACTACCTCTTTATTGTCCACTAACTTCCTCATTTGGTTCCCATCCCCCTGCCACATTAGTTTACACACCTCCTAACAGCGTTAGCAATCACACCCCCGAGGACATTGGTTCCAGTCCTGCCCAGGTGTAGACCATCCAATTTGTAATTGTCCCACCTCCCTCAGAACCAGTCTCAATGTCCCAAAAATCTGAACCGCTCCCTCGTGCACCATCTCTCAAGCCATGCTGCCTATTCTTTCATTTCTACTCTGACTAGCACGTGGCACTGGGAGCAATCCTGAGATTACTGCCTCAGAGGTTCTACTTTTTAACTTGGCTCTTAACTTCCTAAATTCTGCTTGTAGGACCTCATCCCATTTATTCCCTGTATCATTGGTGCCTATATGACAGCTGGCTATTCACCCTACCCCTTCAGAATGTACTGCAGTTGATCTGTGACATCCCGGAGCCGTGCACCTGGGAGGCAATGTACCATTTGGGAGTCTCATTTTCGACCACAGAACCATCTATCTACTCCCCTTACAATCGAATCCACTATGACTGTAGCCCTTCCACTCTTTTTTTTTCCTGTCCTTCTGTACAGCAGAGCCAGGCATGGTGCCATGAACCTGGCTACTGCTACCTTCTGGTGAGCCATGTCCCCCAGCAGTATCCCAAATGGTATAGCTGTTTTGGAGGGAGATGACTGCAGGGGGTACCTGTACTGCTTTCATGCTCTTTTTCTGTCTTTTGGTCACCCATTCCCTTTCTCCCTCAGCAATCCTAATTTGGGGTGTGACCAGTTCGCTAAACGTGCTATCCACAACCTCCTCGGCATCATGGATGCTTCAAAGTGAGTCCATCTGCAGTTCCAGAGCCATCATGCGGTCTAACAGGAGTTGCAGCTGGACACACTTCTTTCACATGAAGGAGTCAGAGACATTAGCCGGCACATGAGCTCCCACATTGAACAAGAGGAGCATAACACAGGTCTGGGATCTGCTGCCTTTTTAACTCTTAAGCTTAAATTAGTCCAACTATAACATCAAATAATAAATAAATGAAATAAAAAAATTTATACCAATTACACCACTTACCAGAACACGATAAAAAAGTAAAAGAAAAACCGTACCTTATCAACATACTAGAGTGTTTTGTTTGGTTAGAGGAGGGTGGGGGTGGGAGACATTACATATGTAGTGTCTCTGGTTTAGCCACTGTCCAAATATATCAGTTCAGTCACCTTCCCAGTGTGCAATTCGATCGCTCCGACTCAGCTCCTCGCTCTCATTGCTCCCGCTGCTGCTGCAAAATGGAGGCCACTGATTCCACAAGATAAGCAGTTAAATGGGAAATTTACCTTACCAGCAGCCTCCTGGTCCTCATTCTCACCACTCCTGCTGTGCAGCAAAACGGTGCTTGGAAAATGAAAAGGATATTTGTTAGAGTTGGGGCTAGTTCATGATTTGGTTAATATTATTTGTGGTACCCTGGATTTTATAAACAGGAATAGAGTATAAAAGAAAGGACAGTTTTTTAAAAATCTATAAAATACTGGTTCAACATAAACTGGAATTTTGTGTCCATTTCTGGGCATCCCAATTTAGGAAGGATACGAATGCATGTGAGAGGATGTAGAAAAGATTGAGGTTCTGGGGATGAGGAGCTTTATTTCCTTAGATTTGAGAAACTTGTGGTGTTCTCCTCGACAAAGAGATGATTAAAGAAGCAATTGGATGGAATTGCTTAACATTTTGAGGTCATGGGTTGGAGTAGATAAGGAGTAATTTTGTATTGGCAGAAGGATTGAGAACCGGAAGATATCAATGAAAAGTGATTGACCAAAGAGACAACACTGATATGAAGAAATTTAAAAAAATATATAGTGGATGCTTAGGATCTCAAATGCACTGCGTGATTGAATCACACTTTCTAAAAGATAAGTGGACAATTATCTGAAAAGGCAATATTTGCAGGGCTACGGAGAAAAGGCAAGATGTGACTTGCTGCAGCAGGAAGTTTGTGGGCTGTAACCGTGCTATGGTTCTTTCCGCTGGTGGGGGAGTCCTGAACTTGGGAACACGATTATAGAGTCGTAGAAATGTACTGTATGGAAACAGACCCTTCGATCCAACTCGTTCATGCCGACCAGATATCCCAACCCAATCTAGTCCCACCTGCCAGCACCTGACCCATATCCCTCCAAACCCTTGTTATTCAAATACCCAACCAGATGCCTTTTAAATGTTACAATCGTACTAGCCTCCACCACTTCCTCTGGCAGCTCATTGCATACGTGTATCACCCTCTGTGTGAAAAAGTTGCCCCTTAGGTCTCTTTTATATCTTGCCCCTCTCACCCTAAACCTATGCCCTCTAGTTCTGGACTCCTCCACTCCAGCGAAGAGATTTTGTCTATTTATCCTATCTATGCCCCTCATGATTTTATAAACCTCTATAAGGTCACCCCTCAGCCTCAGGTGCTCCAGGGAAAACAGCCCCAGCCTATTCACCCTCTCCTTATAGCTCAAATCCTCCAACCCTGGCAATATCCTTGTAAATCTTTTCTGAACCCTTTCAAGTTTCACAACATCTTTCCAATAGGAAGGAGACCAGAATTGCATGCAGTATTCCAACAGTGGCCTAACCAATGCTCCTGTACTTAATACTCTGACCAATATAGGAAAGCCTACCAAATGTCATCTTCACTATCCTATCTATCTGCAACTGCACTTTCAAGGATCTGTGAAACTGCATTGCAAGGTCTCTTTGTTCAGCAACACACCCTAGGACCTTACCATTAAGTGTATAAGTCCTGATAAGATTTGTTTTTCCAAAATATAGCACCTCACATTTATTGAAATTAAACTCCATCTGCCACTTGTCAGCCCATTGGCCCATCTGATCAAGATCCTGTTATAATCTGAGGTAACCTTCTTTGCTGTCCACCACACCTCCAATTGTGATGTCACCTACAAAGTTACTAACTATACCTCTTATGCTCACATCCAAATCATTTGTGTGAATGACGAAAAGTAGTGAACCCAGCACCAATCCTTGTGGCACTCCACTGGTCAGAGGCCTCCAGTCTGCAAAACAACGCTCCATGACCGCCATCTGTCTTCTACCTTTGAGCCAGGTCTGTATCCAAATGGCTAGTTCTCCCAGTATTCCGTATGATCTAACCTTGCTAACCAATCTTCCATGGGGAACCTTGCCAAATGCCTTACTGAAGCCCATATGGATCACGTCCACCGCTCTGCCCTCATCAATCCTCTTTGTTACTTCAAAAAACGCAATCAAGTTTGTGAGACATGGTTTCCCACGCACAAAGCCATGTTGACTATCCCTTATCAGTCCTTGCCTTTCCAAATACATGTACATCCTGTCCCTCAGGATTCCCTCCAACAACTTACCCACCACCAACATCAGGCTCACTGGTATATAGTTCCCTGGCTTGTCTTTACCACCCTTCTTAAAGAGCGGCACCACATTAGCCAACCACCAATCTTCCAGCACCTCACCGATGACTATCAATGATACAAATATCTCAGCAAGGGGCTCAGTAGTCACTTGGAGCTTCCGACAGAGGTCTAGGGTACACCTAATCAGGTCCTGGGGATTTATCCACTTTTATGCGTTTCAAGACATCCAGCACTTCCTCTTCTGAAAAAAGGACATTTTTCAAGATGTCACCATCTATTTCCCTCCATTCCATACCTTTCATGTCCTTTTCCACAGTAAACACTGATGCAATATACTCGTTTAGTCTCACCCTATCTCCTGAGGTTTCTCACAAAAGTTGCCTTGCTGATCTTTGATGGGCTATATTCTCTCTCTAGTTACCCTTTTGTCCTTAATGTATTTGTAAAAACCCTTTGGATTCTCCTTAACTCTATTTACCAAAGCTATCTCATGTCCCCTTTTTGCCCTCCTGATTTCCCTCTTAAGTATGTTCCTACTGCCTTTATACTCTTCTCAGCATTCATTTGATCTGTTTTGTCTATACCTGACATATGCTTCCTCCTTTTTCTTAATCAAACCCTCTATTTCTTAGTTATCCAGCATTCCCTGCACCTACCAGCCTTTCCTTTCACCCTGACAGGAATATACTTTCTCTGGATTCTTGTTATCTCATATCTGAAGGCTTCCCATTTTCCAGCCATCCCTTTACCTGCGAACATCTGCCCACAATCAGCTTTTGAAAGTTCTTACCGAATACCATCAAAATTAGCCTTGCTCCAATTTAGAACTTCAACTTTTAGATCTGGTCTATCCTTTTCCATTATTATTTTAAAACTAATAGAATTATGGTCGCTAGCCCCAAAGTGCTCCCCCACTGACACCTCAGTCACCTACCCTGCCTTACCGCCCAAGAGTAAGTCAAGTTTTGCCCCTTCTCTAGCAGGTACATCCACATATTGAATTAGAAAAGATTTTTGTGCTCACTTAACACTATGGCGGTCCCAGTCTATGTTTGGAAAGTTAAAATCCCTGACCATAACCACCCTATTACTCTTACAGATTGCTGAGATCTCCTTACAAATCTGTTTTTCAATTTCCTTCTGACTATTAGGGGTCTATAATACAATCCCAATAAGGTGATCATCCCTTTCTTATTTCTCAGTTCCACCCAAATAACTTCCCTGGATGTATTTCCAGGAATATCCTCCCTCAGTACAACTGTAATGCTATCCTTTATCAAAAACACAACTCTCCCTCCTCTTTTGCCTCCCTTTCTGTCCTTCCTGTAGCATTTGTATCCTGGAACATTAAGCTGCCAGTCCCCTCCATCCCTGAGCCATGTTTCTGTAATTGCTATGATATCCCAGTCCCATGTTCCTAACCATGCCCTGAGTTCATCTGCCTTCCCTGTTGGGCCTCTTGGATTGAAATAAGTACAGCTTAATTTATCAAGGTAAAAACAATGACTGCAGATGCTGAAAACCAAATACTGGATTAGTGGTGCTGGAAGAGCACAGCAGTTCAGGCAGCATCCAACGAGCAGTGAAATCGACGAAATCGGCAGAGTGGGAGGGGGAGTTGAACATGCCGAGGACATGGAGGTCCTGGGCCTCCTTCACCGCCGCTCCCTCACCACCAGACGCCTGGAGGAAGAACGCCTCATCTTCCGCCTCGGAACACTTCAACCCCAGGGCATCAATGTGGACTTCAACAGCTTCCTCATTTCCCCTTCCCCCACCTCATCCTAGTTTCAAACTTCCAGCTCAGTTACTGTCTCCTTGACTTGTCCGACCTGCCTATCTTCTTTTCCACCTATCCACTCCACCCTCTCCTCCTTGACCTATCACCTTCATCTCCTCCCCCACTCACCCATTGTACTCTATGCTACTCTCTCCCCACCCCCACCCTCCTCTAGCTTATCTCTCCACGCTTCAGGCTCACTGCCTTTATTCCTGATGAAGGGCTTTTGCCCGAAACGTCGATTTCGCTGCTCGTTGGATGCTGCCTGAACTGCTGTGCTCTTCCAGCACCACTAATCCAGCTTAATTTATCAGTCCTACCTTGTTCTCTGAATTATCTCTGCCTGCCCTGACTGTTTGACTCACTTCTTTTATCAAATGTACCAGTCTCCGATTGATCTCTTTCCTCATTATCTCCCTGCACCCCCCTCCTCACTTACTGGTTTAAGTCCTTCTGAGCAGCGCTCTGAAATCTCCCTGCCAGTAGATTAGTCTCATTCCAATTCAGGTGTAATCCGTCCTTCTCTTGAAGTTACAGAATGAGGGATACTCAATTAAAATTGAGACCAGAAGGTTGTGAATGTCTGGATTTCTCTACCCTTGGGAGCTATGGAGATTGGATGTCTGCAAGTATTTAAACAGGCAATAGATTTTTGAAAGATTGGGGAGTTGAAAGCCATGAGGAGCTGCTATGCACAAGAAGTTGAGTCCTGGTGTAATTCAGCCATGATGTTGTTGAATGCTGGGGCTAGTCTGAGGGGACAGATGACTTACCTTTGCTCAGATTTCTGATCGTTTTAATGTTTTTGCGAAATTTAGTGAATAAAAATAGATCTTTCATCTTTGAATCCATTTCAACGACTATGGCACACAATATGTTGCCAGATAGGATTGCAAATTAATTATCTCCACTTTTGATGTCCTGCAATATGAAAGTATATGAATACTTTGAAACATTCCCTTCACCCTTTTATGATGTGGAGAAATAGCATGATTTAAAAAACCCACCCCATCTCACCCCTCGCCCTCTCAGACCATCATTTCAAGATATTGTTAATGAGGCTCCTGTGTCCACAGGTGTGGAAATGTTTAACAATCATCCCAGCGATGTAATAGGACTCTTTTTGACCTGGAACTCCCAGCCTATCTGTTAAGTTATTCAGACCAAACTTTTTCATTTGTTTCCATGTTTAAAATCATGGTTTCCTGAAGTAGCATAATATCTTAAAAACAAGATGTCATGATCCGAATCCTATTCACCGTAAAGTTATTCATTAGTACCAAGGAAGAGTGCAAAGTTTAGGTTTTTAAAACACAGTTTTTGCATTAATCCATTACTACCCAAATTCATAGGTGTATCTAAACTTACCTGTATTGAATGGAATAATGCATATTTGAACTCTTTCTTTGACCATAACTATGATTTTTGTGAGACTCAAGAGGTTAACACCCATTTGATTTGATCCCATGTTGGGCAATCGAAGCTTCAATGTTATTTTTTGAAAAAAATCAAACTCATTTTATTCAGATTCTCTTTTATAGTTACAGACCTACCATAAGTAATATGAAAGGCTGCATGTTAATCAGATTTGAACTTCTATGAAAATATTGCATGCTTGCAGCCATATGCTTGCTTTCTGTATTTCATGAATAAAACAGGAATGGGAACATCATCATGTATATTTCATTTAAAGTGCCCATATTGGAATTTTCATGTGGATAGACAAATTTGCAAAAAATAATTACATTTCCAACCAAAAGAGAAAATGCTGGAATATCTCAGCATGTCTGGCAGCATCTGTAAGGAGAGAAAAGAGCTGACGTTTCAATTCTAACTGACCCTTTGTCAAATTATATTTCCATCTTTGGAATAAATATCATATCAAATTGATTACATAGTAACATTTTTCTATTTTAAAGATGTCTTTCCCTCAGTATCTTACTTGGTAAGTTATTTTAGATTTTTGAACGAATTTGGTGTTTGTGAGACATTGAATTTCTTTCCACATTCCTTTGCCTTTATTCTCCAAATCACGCCTTTAGTTTCTGGCTTCAGAACTTCTAGCTTGTTGCTCCCTCTAATGCCCTGTGCAAAATAGTTGTTTGTGGTGTGATGACCATAACTGAAAATGATAGAAAAGAAGAATGTTGCAATACTGTACTTTGCAATCCAAGCACTAAGTACTGAAGAATTCGTTCATACTACATTGAGCTTTTGGGAGGAGACTTAGAGGAAATTTAGCAATTCAGCAATTATCTTCAAATCTGTACTGTTTCACAGCTGCACTCAAAGGTGAGGACTTCCCAGTGTTTTACTTCATGAGCATTGCACATGTGCATTATGTATGTTACTTTAGTCACCCTATCTAAGCTTGCCTATCTTTTAACTTCTAACAAAATGTGGTTCCATGAAAACAAAATATTTCACATTTGCTTGCAATTCAATACTTGTTGTGTGACAGTGAACATTAACTACCATGGAACTACCAAGGATTTTAATTTTCCTCTTACTCAGCACAGTATGGAGATTAAATTGAAGAGACTCTGAAAATGGAGAGAGTTCACAATGCATAAATTAACCAACTGAATAACCTTGAGCTGCCTGCTAATTGAGTTGCCATAGATGATAATACATGATGTGTTCAATGGCTGCATGCATTTGCAGGGGGTCAACCAATATTATTAAATTGGACTAAAGCTAGCATGTGTTCTGAAAAAGTCGGTGCATCATGGCTGAAGCAAGTGCTGGGATTCAGTTCTCAACTGATTCTGACATAGAAAAGAAAAAAGATTGCTTAATCATAGGAAAGCAAGGTATTGCTTAACTAGGAGCCAATGAAGGTCAGATCCACAGAGGTGTATGGGTCCACCCCTATCCACTCCTCACATCCTCATCTCTGCCTCCTCGCCCATGCACTCCTAACTTGCCTTCAGCTTCTGCTCCCTTCATCTGCATTCCTTTCCTCTTCATTTTTTTCCTCTCCATCTCATCCTCATGCCCCTTCATCCCTTTTCTAATTTGTCATTTCCCATCTTCCTTCCCTGCACCTCTATCCTCTTCCCTCTTTAGCCCCACCTTCCTCTCTTCTTCCACTCCCTCCTTTCTCTTTTCCTGACTGTTTTTACTCTATCTTGCCACTCCCCTTTCTTTGCAATGACCGTTCTAATGTAGCAGTGTACTGGAAACTGAGAGTTGTTAGTGGTACCTCCAGTAGCAGTTTGAAAGAAATATAGAAGTACAGAGCTATGCTCACTTTTGCAACCATTGGCAGTGTAGACATTGCTTTTTTGAGGTAGGGTTTGTGGCTGTAAGATTGTCAGATTTCAGTAAGGACTTTCTCAGGGTATTGAGACAACTCTGACGTTGTGGAAAGTCAGCAAGGAATTTTGCTCCCTGAACGTCCTGTGCTAATATGATCTGCTGAGAGACCTTTTGCTTACTACCCCATCCCTCAATCCATTTTTTAGTATTTACTTTTGAAATGTTGGTGTCACCGGGTAGACAAATATTTATTGCCTGTCCTTGAGAAGATTGTGTTGATCAATGTGAGGGTCACTCTGAGGGTCTGCAGTATTCACAGCATGACAGAAATCACTGTTGTTCACAGATTTCAGAGATCAGTGCAGAAAAAAAAAGTGGGAACATTGGTGGTAAGTTTGCAAGCAGATGCAGTCCAAGTGGTGATGATGCTCTCATGGGACTGTCAGGAAGTGAGTTCCAGGATCATCATCCAACGCTGATGAAGGAATGGTTTGCGACTTAGAGTGGAAGTTGGCAGGAGAGACATCACATTTGATTGTTTCATGAGTTAGAAGTTGTATGTTTTGGTGAGCTCAAAGCAATAATTAGTGCTGTGCATCTTATAGAAGTATACATTGCAGCTGCATCCATGAATCATTTTAGGCACAGAAGTGGACTATTACGCACTTGGGATGCATGACAGCTATTTGAAGAGCAAACTGATCATTTGCATTCGCCTTTTCTATCTCTAACTGCATGGGATTACTTAGTACCAAACAGGTGGTGAACAACAACTACAGGAGTTTCCTCGATGTTAAATCACTCTGATACATATCCCAAACAATGGGGAGTGTTCCATTCAACCAGATGGTATTGAAAATACTCACATGAACTGTACTGGGTCACTTTCCTTAACAGTCATATTCTTATCAGCACGTTGCCTAGTTCAGGATGACTTGCTATGTAGTTCACACAGACCATCGCTCCTTCACAACAACAAGCATCAAGACGTGGCTTGGCTGGTGGTGAGAAGGGCTCTGCCTGTGAGATCCTTCATGCACGCCCGGACTCTCTGCCGCACCGCACGCTGCCCTCGAAGCGGCTGCCGGGGGGGGGGGGGGGGCGAGACTGTCACACACCTCCTTCTGGAATGTGCCTATGCAGAGGAAGTCTGGAGAGGAATGCAGTGGTGCTTGTCGAGGTTCGTCCCGAGCAGTGCCGTGACGCGGGACTCCGTGCTCTACGGCCTGTTCCCCGGGACTCACACCGAGACGAACATTAACTGCGCCTGGAGGATCATCAACTCGGTGAAGGATGCTCTCTGGGCGGTCCGAAACCTGTTGATCTTCCAGCTGAAGGAGTTGACCCTGACTGAGTGTTGCAGACTGGCACATTCCAAGGTCCAAGACTACGTGTTGAGGGATGCGCTGAAGCTTGGGGCAGCTGCCGCCAAGGCGTGGTGGGGAAAGACCACCGTGTAAGATCGGCCTGCCTAAAGAAGAACAGGGGGCCCATGCGGACATTTTTTGGGCTCTGTGATGCCTCAGCTAAATAAATGCGTAAGATTGAGAAATGCACAGAACTGTATATGACAATGATAAATTCGAATCTGTGTTTGTAAATGTGGACATATGTATGGCATGACCAAATGTACAGACCATCAAATCATTTTATGAATAAAGTATATTTTTGAAATAAAAATAAAATCGCTCCTTCACATTGGCCTTTGCCTTCCTGTCATCAACAGGCCAAGAAAGATGGGAAGAAACTTACATTTGAACAGTTTAGTGAAAATGCACCTAGCCTTTGATCCCATCATTGTCACTACACCTTTTGATAAACATACAAAAGAACCATCTCCGTACTTTTGTGGTGCCTTTCACAAAGCTGTTTGCACAGCTGTCCCTCATGACTGCTGACCATGCCATTCCTAAAGGTACAGAAGTCATATAGTAATCTTGATATAACCGAGCACCTCATCAAGTTTCTCTCTGCTGCATGCTGTTCAAGAGGGGAGGAAATTTAAAGCAGAACATAGTATCACTCATTCCTTTTGGAAGTGCTGAAGCCTGATTTGTGACTGTGAAATAGCCAACAAATCACCCGAACTAAATCATTCTCCCTGAACCAAGTTGTCAGTCATCTGTTTCATGTTTAAAGGACACCTTTGCAAAAAAACCAAACCACATAATCTGTAGTGAACTAATAAAATGCCTGCAGAATAGACTATTCCTGATGTCCAAGATCGCAGAATTGGTATTAAGGCAACTAAACATGGCAGAACATGAGGGATTGACAGTATTTCTTCAAGATTCTTGAAACAACTTGGTCATTGTGCTTGTGCTTGGTTTATTCTGTTCTACACAAGAATCATCAGCTTAAACTTATCCTTAAATGTTTGGCATTTTACAAACATCATTACTATTCCAAAACCCAGTGATGTTCTTTCAATGACAGCCAGCTATTTACCGATTTCACAATGCTCTGTGTGTTTTAAGATCTTTGAGTGTCTTCTGTTGCAGTACATATCTTGAGAAGTATAGACCATCCTCAATATTGACCAAGCTGATGTTCGTAAGCATATGCGAACACTTTTGGCACTTGAGCAACTTCATCAAAAATGACTTCCAAAAGAAGCTGAAGACGTGTGGGCAGTTCTGAGGAGCATTAGCACCATAATTCAATGTGGCACACTGGCCTGCTGTAAAAATAATCCTAAGTGATTCCAACTTTAATTGAGACAGTTGTTGAAATATTTCTTTGCTATGGAGTATTTGGAATCCCCCTTGAATAAGGGAGAAGTCTGTGGAAAACACTGATCCATGGCCACTACAGGGCTGAGCACTGTGAGCATTGTTCAATATACAATATACTCTATGTACTTGAGTCGTAGTTGATCTCCTGTAATAGTTGGCTCCCTATTTTTGGCCAAATAATTTGGAATTTTCCATATATCTCATGTAAAAGTCGACCCTAGTTCTGCACAGATGACAGATGAACGTTTATGAGTCAAAAGTGGAAAAGCACAGCAGGTCAGGCAGCATCCGAGGAGGAGGAGAATCGACATTTCGAGCATAAGCACATTGCTGATAAAGGGCTTATGCCCGAATCGTCGTTTCTCCTGCTCCTCTGATGTTTATGACTTGCTGTGCTTTTCCAGCACCGCACTCGATTCTGACCTCCAGCATCTGCAGTCCTCACTTTCTCAATGTTTATGAGTCATTGTGCCGGCTGTCACATCCTGCTCCAGCTTTCCAGTCTGCCGATTGTCCGCTTTGCTCCCGGTCTTCCAGTCCGCTGGCTGTTGTGTTCTGGTCCGGGTTTTCAGAATTACCATAATTCTTTTTTCCTCTTTATTCATTTAAAGATTAATTGGGCTTCTACTAGTGATACGGTATGAGTTTCAGCCCCTCAAAAATAGTATCCATGTAATAGTCAACCCCATAAATTTAACCTTAAAAAGTAGTCAAAAACATTTGACTATTACTCGAGTATATAGGGTTAGCTGTCAACAACTGCGTTCTGCAAATTTATCTCTGCTAATGTGATCGCTTATGCCACCCAAGCTTCATCCCTCTGGACCCTGAATCACACCCTCAATGAAGACATTACGGAGATGAAAATCTGCTTCAAAACATGGCATCTCCCTTTGAATCCATCTAAGACCTTATCCCATGTATTCCACCATGGTAATGCTAGTGGCAAAATAGAATTGCCTGTCTGGGGATAGTTAAAGGCAAAAGCATCATTTGAATCCAACATAGTTGGGAGTGATTCTTGATAGGGCTTTATTCTGAAAGGAACATCTGGCCAAAACCAGAGACATAATCAATACAGTTGCTGGATCAAAGTGAGTTGTCGCTGCCACAGCACTCTGAATCACAGGACATACCGTATCATACTCTGCAGTGAAATACTGTGAGCCTGTCTGGTAGGTCATACACAAATCTTGATGATGTTGAATTGAATGCAACAATTCAGAAAGTACCTGGAACCCTTTCTGCAAAACCTCTCCCCTGGCTTTGTGTTCTCAAAAGCACCACTCCTCCACACATCCGTCGACTGACAAAAAGAAACCCAGCAGCTGGTTTAAACCATTCATGTTGCACCTTGCTTAATCACGACAGGACAGTCTTGTCAATCCACCCACTGACTGCCTTCCTTCTTAGCATTCCATATGAGGCAATTTTCTTGAGAAATACCCAAAAACAAGCATCTTTTGGACAAAGGAATTGGAAACGTGAGAAGTTACCAACAAATTCCTGATGACAAACCCCATCTGTTGAATGTCGGGCTTTGAATGACCAAGGTAAAGGGCGTCTTGTTAAACAGGTTTGGACAAGCCAGGTTCAGTTTAATTAACCTTTTGTGCAATTTTACAGAGCCATAAATGATGCTTTACATTATTGTGGAGTTTCCCCTCCACAAACTAAGAAAGACTAATCATGTTAAGTGGTAGAAATAAAGCATAGCTAATAATTATAGAAACAGGCTGTAAAAGCATTACATTTGTAATCTTAGATTACTTGTTTCTCATTTCAACTAGTACTTTTACATATAGTCTGATTTTACACACAATCCATTGTTAGCTACTTACAGTCCACATGAATAACCAACAATTTTAGGAGCTGAGCTTCTCCCCATGTCCTTACCCAAATCTCCACATTCCAGATCTTGTTATCACATAATTTGCTATTACATTTTTAGCCAGTAACAGACATTATTTATAGTTATTCATCCTCCTAGCCTGACCAACTCTTTATCTGTCCAATTCTTTGGGCTCTATCTCCACCTATTGGTTACTCATTACACCCCCCGTGCTCCCCCCCAACCACCTCATCTTCTGTATAAAAAACATTTTTCCTAGCTACCCTCAGTTTTAACAATGCTCAAAAATGCTCTATCTTTTATGTGCATTGTGGATGCAAGAGCAAGCCAGAAGCTTGAAATTTTGGAACCAGTAACACATCTCCTCCTCGTTGATTCCTCAGAGCTTGTCTATCATCTGCAAACCGTAGGTTGGAAGTGTGACAGTGCACTCCTCACGTGCCTGGGTGTCTGCAACTACGACTATTGTCTAGAAGATCAACAGTATCTAGAATGAAGCAATTTCTTAGTTAGCATCCCATCCACCACTTTGAACACTCATTAGCTCCACCACCAGGTCACAGTGGCAACAGTGTATACCATCTACAAGATGCAATTCACAACATGCCAAGTCATCTTTGACAGGGACTTCTATGACCGGACGTGCAAGTATGACAAATGTATGGGAATGCTGCCACTTGCACATTCTGTTCCAAGCCACGCATTGTGCTGACTTCACCATTCCTTCAATATTGTTGGCTCACAGTTGTGCAAATCCCTTCCTTAATAGCACTTTTTGTATGCCTGACCATATGTACTGCAGTTCAAGAAGGTGGCTCACCATCAGCTACTCGAGGGTGACTAGGGATGGACAACAAATGTTGGGGTGCTCATATCCAATACAAGAATGAGTAAAATCTCATTATTAAACACTTGACTATTGCGTATTGAGTATACGCATGAGTTGATTCTTATGGAATCTGCTAGTTCATTGCAATTTCTCACTGTAGTCTGAGCGTATACATTACATGCTACAAGTGATCTTGTTTCCTTTCAAAAATTCCTTCATAATTGGAAGTGCCACTGTTGTTTGGAAATATGGGCTATAGTATAAAATGTATAAAGTTGGCTGTAATCTCCATCTTTGCTCTCACTGCTGGTTTTGAATTATGAAGGCAACTCAACAAAATTTGTCAGTTCTTCCAAATGAATCTTTAAATTTGAAAAATTAACTTTCAGTTACATTTGAAGTAAGAATTTCTGATACATAAAAATCAGTAAAGTCTGTCATGACACCATACATCCCTCTTTGTGCCTTGATGTATAAAAGGAATTTATATACCTAGACTGCATTTTCAATTTTGGAACCAGTGCTAGAATGGAAAACAGCACTCTAGACCGGTTGTGATATAGAAGTGCTGCTCACTGCAGTTGCAGACCATTTGACAACTCATTTACATTCCATGAGATATGCAGTATAAAATTTGGTGATCTGGCTGTGACACTATGCCTGTCGTCAACCTGCTTCTAGGATTTTACCAAGCAGCCTCCTTGTACTTGGGTCAATTGAGGCCCGAATGTGGTCAAGCAGTGCCACTTACGGACCTCTTCCCAGCAGCAGTATAGATGCTTCCCAAGTAATGTGGTGAGGCCAGAGTCAAAACGTGTGGTGCTGGAAAAGCGCAGCTGGTCAAGCAGCGTCCGAGGAACAGGAGAGTCGATGTTTAGAGCATAAGCTCTTTGTCAGGAAGCACGTTCCTGTTGAAGAGCTTCTGCTCGAAATGACAACTCTCATGCTCCTCGGATGCTGCCTGATCGGCTGTGCTTTTCAAGCACCACACGTTTTGACTCTGATCTCTAGCATCTGCAGTCCTCTCTTTCTCCCAATGTGGTGAGGCAATGAATTATTACCTCGCAGCTGCGTGAAAAAGTCCTTTTTGAGGAGAGAGGACTTCTTTCCCTGGTGGTTGAACCTATCTGTGCATGTCCCATGCTGGCCTCCTGATTCCCATCTGCCAGTCTGCCCTTGCACAAGCCCCTGACCCACAACCTTCCTTAAAAACATGCTTCATTGTTGATAGTTATTGGGAACTGGCTGCAGTGGCCACTGCAGCCATCACTCCCAGTTGCTGTTGAGGTTAGAGATTTGCCTTTTATTTGGCTGAGCTTTTTGTCCTAATTAGTGCTCAGACAAGCATAAAATCAGCTTGTGACTTCAGTGCCACACAGAGGTGGACCTAGTTGCTACTTCTAAAGTTGGCCTGTGTATGACTTCATCTGTTGAATCTAAACAAAATGGGTGGTGGAGATCATGTATAAGACAAAAATAAAGAAATAAAAGAAGTGTCATAATAGAGATGCAAATTCTTATAACATTTAGAAAGTGTCAAAAGTCATCCTGACATTAACCAAGCCTGATGAAGCCATGGGAGATGAAGTATCGGCAAAGAGATTCAAGGTAACTATTAGAAGTTGAAAGCTGATAAGGTTGACTTGGTGTTCAGTGTAACATTTGTGAAGGGAATTACTGTCTCCTACTCCAAAGTCCCATCGCTGTAGGTCAAAATTATATTTCTACCATTTTACTTGTTTTGCTTGAAATGGACTAATCACTTAACTTGCTCAAATGGACTGTTGAACAAATGGATATTCATTACAGTTGCTGCTGGTTTATACCTGGTGTCAGGTAGATTGTAATTTTGCTAAATGTAATTCTGCAATGTAGATCCCTATATATCATAAAGATAAAAATGGCATAAAATACTAGAAACCAGTCTTTTCAAGTCATGTAACACCACTAAAATTTTATTTTTATTCCCTTGTGTTTTATTCAGCATGATATTACTTTCAACAACTATTTTTGTAAAAGTCAGTTATGACTCAAAAGAGTTTTTCACAAAAGTTTCAATCAAGTCACGGAACTAAGTTCACAAAAAACACAAATCAATAAATTCGAATGACTTGCCCACTAAAGAGTTATACTTATGTGATATGCAACTATATGAGTTGGAAAATTTTGATGTATTTATTTGTTCAATGCTTTACCAACTATTAGTAAATCAGAAGGTTTAAAATTGAAAGAATGAGTAAGGAATTATTAAATTCGGCAATCTTAAATAGCAGTACTGAAAAAGGAATACAAGAGATGCTGATGTTTTCACATAAATAAGAAATTTCCTGACCTTCACAAGCAACAAGTTGCTTTTTTGATTTGAAATTGCTGAAAACAAATATGATGTGACTTTTCTTTTTGATTTTGTTTGAAGGTCATTCTGTGAGGCTACTGGGTCAGAAGAAGGATAAGGGTAAACGTTTGGGGGGAGCCAGACTAGATTTGCCAAAGATCAGGAAAAACCCGCTGATAGAAATTATTTCTGTGAACACTGGGTAAGTTTCTTTAAAGTATGCACAATACTTAAGGATGCAATTTTATTTTCCAGTGCTCTGGCGCATCAGTTTGTAATGCGAAATATTCCATGAAGCATGTGGCATGTTTGAAATTGTATAATGGATTTTATGCCATTTGTGAATTTTCTTTTGTAATTTTTTTATCAAATTAGGTCAGTACGAATTTTCAGCCATGAGGAAATATACTTCAAGATAATTTTCCTTGAAACATGCTGCTCAACTTGGTAACAAATTTAGTGACCCTGACTGTGGAATTAAACCAACAATACACCAAGATTTGAAAGCATTTGTTATGGAACTCTGATCATTTTTGAAAAATTATTTGCTTTTCTTCTTTAATTAGTCATTGTTCGACAGAGATTGGTGCTGGGTCCACTTTTGTTTGTCATTTTTATAAATGACTTAGATGAGAACATGGTTGTTAGTAAGTTTGTGGATGATACCAAAATTGGTGAGAGAGTGGACAGTCAAGAAGGTTATCTCTGATTACAAAGAGATTTTGATGAGTTGATTCAATGGGCGAAGGAGTGGCAGACGAAATATAATTTGGAGAAATGTGAGGTATTGCATTTTGGTAAAACAAGCGGGACAGAACTTACGTAACCAAAAGTAGGCTCTCGGACAGAGTTGTAGAAGAGAGAGACCTCAGGGTTCAAGTACATAGTTCTTTGAAGTTTGTGTCATATGTACACAGGATGATTAAGTAGGCTTTTAGTACGCATGCCTTCATTGCTCTGTCCTCTGAATATAGGAGTTGGGCTGTCATGTTGAGGTTGTAAAGGTTATTATTAAGCTAGAGAGGGTTCAGAAAAGATTTACCAGGATGATGTTGAGAATAGAGGATTTGAGTTATGAGGAGAGGCTGGGACTTTTGTTTATTGGAGCGTAGGAGGTTGAAGGGTAACCTTACAGAAGTTTATCAAATCATGAGGGGTATACATAAGGTAAATAGCAGGTGTATTTTCTATAGGGTGGGGGATTTTAAGACTGGGGGCATATGTTTAAGATGAGATGCAAAAGATTTTAAAAAAAAGACATGAGGGCAATTTTTGAGACAGTGTGCTTCGTATGTGGAATGAATTTCAAGAGGAAATGGTAAATGTGGGTACAGTGGCAATATTTAAAAAACATTTAGATAAGTACCTGAATCGGATATGGATCAAGTGCAGGCAGGTGAGACTAGTTTAGTTTAGGATTATGTTCAGCATATACTGCTTGGACTGAAAGATTTTAATGTGTTTGTGTCTGTGACGTTAAAGGAGGATGCATGAAATTTGACAAAAGACATTTCAAAAATATAAACTAATTAGTATCAATGTACTATGGAATCCAGTTTGTCATTCCAGAGTTTCGTTTTTTAGTTTATATCTTTGAGCCTATGGAGATTGGATTTTGCATTATTCTTCTGTTTTCCAGTAATTCACATATCTTCTAACCACAGTATAAAACAGAATTTTGAGCTGATAAACGTAACTGATTATAGATATATAGATACAATACTTAAGAAAACTTCTGTTTACTTTTTCTCTGCTCCACAGTGGAATACCAGTGAGTAAAGTTGCTGCATAAATTTTATGTTGATAATTTCTATGGCAACTAATGGAATTTGAATTAAATTTAAAAAGCCAGTCTTGGGATTCTTTGAGAGGTAATTCATTACCTGTTTCCCCAGTGTCTTTCTAACCATCTATAAGTAACAAGTTAGGAGGGAAATGGAATATCTTGCACTTACAGCACCAGGGATGATGACTCAGTGGTTAGCACTGCTGCCTCGCAGCCAGGGACAAGGTTTCAATTCCTGCCTTAGGCGACTATTCATGTGGAGTGTGCACATTCTCCCCATGTCTGCATGGGTTTCTTCCGGGTGCTTTGGTTTCCTCCCACAATCCGAAGATGTGCAGTTCAGGTGAGTTGGCCATGCTAAATTGCCCGTAATGTTTCGGACTTTATAGGTTAGATGCATTAGTCAGGGGTAACCATTGGATAATAGTGTAGGGGAATGGGTCTGGGTGGGTTACTCGTCAGAGGGTTAGTGTGGACTTGGGCCAAATGACCTGTTTCCACACTGTAGGGATTCTATGTTATCTGGATGAATGCAACTCTAATCATACTCAAGAAGCTTAAAACCATGCCGGACAAAGCCAGCCTACTTGATCACTACTCCATCCACCACCTTCAACGTTCACTGACTTCACCACTGAGGCAGTGTGTCTGGCATTTATAAAATGCACGGCAGTAATTCACTAATGCTCCCTCGATAGCACCAATCAAACCCATGACTCCTACCATCTCAAAAGACATGGGCAGCAGATGCAGGGGAACTCCACCAACTGCAAATTTCCCTTCAAGTAACAAACGGTTCTGACTAGAAACTATAAGATCACTGTCGCTGGTCAAGAGCCTGGAATTCCCTTACTAGCAGCACTGGGGATATCCCTACATCCCAAGGTAAGAACTAAACATCTCATTCTCCAACAAACTTAGGGATGTGCAATAAGTGCTGGCCCAGTCACTGATGCTCAAATCTCATGAACAAATAACAATAAAGGCTGCAGAGATGCTTCAGTCTTTTTCACTGTTGCATTAAAACACAAACTGTTAATATTCAACTACATTGATGATATGGCCAAGTCTCCAACGGCAACACACTAAGCAGAAAAAAATTACTGAGTTATCCAGAGCTAACTCGCTATGTTTTTCAGTGCCTTTTACTGTACAGGATAAGGCCACTGTGTTTGCATATCTTTTTTAGAATGAACTTGTAGGCAGCTTGGGATACTTAAGTGTTTTCTCAGCCAACTCAAAGTGATTCTTAACACGTAATTGTGCACAGACCCTACATGATTTGCATTATCATTTTACTGTACTTAAAAATAAGTTGTCTTTTTTTTTCCCCCAGTGGCTCAACTACAGTCTTAAAACTCTAGTCTAAATTAATTACTGTAAGTAATGGCAATGAAACGAAGAAACCTAAATATGTGTTTCACTTGAAAGCCAGCCTTGATGTTTTTCGATAAGTTGTAAGTCAACACTAACAGGATTATTTACTCTGAAAATGTCATATGAATTTCTCAAGAAGCACATGTAGAATTTTTCAGCTCAATATTGTTTTGCTTTGGTTTTTGTATTCATTTGATTTTACACTTTATTGGAGAAGGTCAAAGTTAAATTGACTAAATTTAGGTAAAATTAATCTTCATTCTTTAATCTGCGAGAAAGGTTGATGTAAGGGAAGAGATAAAGTGATAATTCATATTCGACAATGTATTGACGGCGTACTTATACCTGTCTTTCTTTTTCTTTGAGGTCAAAATTTATTTTTCTCTGTGTGAAAGTCAAATTATATTTTCTGGCATTTTGCAGTTATACAAGCAGTGTAATTTCAAGACAGATTGCAAGTAGTAATCAAAATCTCCACAGAAAAGTTGAAACCTTTACACTTCTGCAAGGAATCATTCTGAGAGAATCGAAGCAACTGTATTCCCTAAATATTGTTCACATAAATTAATTAAATCATCATTTATAATTCAATTATCTACTGTTCAGATGGGTGAAGGATGCATAAATTGTTCTGTTCCATTTCTGAACAAAGAGATCTGAAAACAACAGTGTACTTTGTAAATTCTAAGAGATATATCTGAAATGAATTCACTTTTCTGATAGTCAATTTTAGGTCCACCTGCCATCTGCCTTTTGAGAGCCCCTTTTGAGAACCATTTGAGACCAGAGATCTTTTAGTTCTGTTTAGAAATTGCTCATGTATCACGTAATAACAGAATTTCTGCAGTGCAAAAGAGGCCGTTGGGCCCATTGTGTCTGTGCTGTCTCTCCTATGCTCCTCTTACTTCATACATCTCCCCATCTTCAGGTTGCCCTGTGCATTTTTCCTTTTCAGATAACAAGCCAATTAGCATCATAAAATCCCCACAGTGTGTAAGCAGGCTATTCAGCTCATCGAGTCCCTCCAAACAGCATCTCCAGATCTCCCACCCCCAGCCCTATAACCCTGCATTTCCTATGGCTAGTCCACTTAACCTACATATCCCAGGACACTATTGGCAATTTAGCATGGCCAATCCATCTAACCTACACACCTTTGGACTGTGGGAGGAAACCAGAGCACCTGGAGGAAACCCTGGTAGACACGAAGAACATGCAAACTCCACACAGTCAGTCGCCCGCAGGTGGAATCAAACCCACGTCCCAGGCAGCAGTGTTAACCACTGAGCCACTGTTCTCGCTTGAATGGTCAATTGATCCTGTCTCCACCACACTCTCGGGCAGTGCATTCTAGATCATAATCGCACATTTGCTTGAAAAGCCTTTTCCTTGTATCATTAGTAGTTTTGTTAGTGGAATCAAGGGTTATGGAGATAAGGCAGGAACAGGATTATGATTAAGGATGATCAGCCATGATCATATTGAATGGTGGTGCAGAATGGCCTGCTCCTGCACCTATTGTCTATTGTCTATTGCTCATTATCTTAAAGTTATGCCCTCTTGTTCTTGAGCCTTATACTAGTGAGAACGTACTTTCTCTATCTACGCTGTTCATACCCCACATGATTTTAAATAAAACTCTCTCTTCTCCAAGGAAAGCTGTTCTAACTTAGCCGATCTGTCTTTATAACTGAAGCTTGTCGTGCCTGGAATTATTCTTCTGAATCCTTTTTACACTCTTTAGTGTCTTCACATCTTTCTTAAAGCAGATTACCCAGAAATGGGTGGCAACATCATAGGGAAGTTACATTAAACTTCTTTGCCTTTATGCTCTATTTCCTTGTTAATAAAGCTTAGAATGCTGTCTATCTTATGAAGTGCTCACTCAATCTATCTTACCACCTTCAATGATATATGACTACATGCATTGACAGGTGGAACTGGACATATCTCAGGCAGTAGTGGTGTCAGCAGTGTTATCTGCAAGTTATGATTCTGTGATTGTGTCAGGTTGTTGCTTGACTGTAAGACAGCTGTCTCTATTTTGGCACAACATCCCAAATGAACTATTTTTGCCATTGTCATTTCCTGTGCTAAGGTCATTGTTAGTGGTCTCTGTTTTCATTTCTTGTTTTCCTAACTATTTCAGAAGGCAGTTAACAATCAGCTAAGTTGAGAGTTTGGAGTATCATGTAGGCTGGACTTAAGCACTTTAGTGAATCAGATGGGTCAGTTTTTCAGACAATCGACAATGGTTTCAAAGACCCTGAGCTTCCATTTGCTTGCCATTTCAGTACACCACTGTGTTCTCTGGCTTGCTACTGTCCTCTGGCGAAGTTCAGCACAATACGGAAGAACAGCACCTCATTTTCAGCTTGGGAACTGCAACCTTCTGGACTTCTTATTAAGTTCAACAACTTTAGGACATTAGCACCTTGCCCCATGTTTGATCCCACACATACTCGGCAGCTGCCACACACTACCATTGTCAACCACTATTCATTCCCCCAGATGACCTTTCTTTGTCCAACTGTTTTTCTCTGTCCCTTTGGGCTCTATATCCACCTATTGTTTACTCTCCTCCCATCTCCTTGCCCCCCATCTTCTGTATAAAAACCATCCTTTTCCTTGCTACCATCAGTTCTGAAGAAGGGTCACTGGATCCAAAACATTAACTCTGATTTTTCTCCACAGGTGCTGAGAGTCTCGAGCACTTTCTGTTTTTGTTTCAGAGTTCCAGCATCTGCAGATCTTTCATGTTTTTTTGATGAAGCTAGTTTACCTGATTACGTTTATGAATAAAGCACTGAGTCAGTGAGCTATGTTTTATAATAAACTGTAACACATTTGATATGTTGGAAGGTGACAATCAATTTAATTAATGATTGATCACATAACTTAGTAAAAAGGGTTTTAAAATATTTGGTCTTCAAATTTTCCTTTCTTCCCCTCCTAATTTCCTGCCAGTTTACAGTGAATTTTAGTGACATTTTTGAATTATTTTGTATTGTTCTTTCTATTACAGGTGCCTGAATGCTTGCACATACTGCAAAACCAAGCATGCAAGAGGAGAGCTGGCCAGCTACTCAGTTGCAGAGCTAATAGACAGAGCCATACAGTCATTCCAAGGTAAGTTTTAAGTACACATTTGTGCAGTTTACATGTTTTCTCTCAGAGAAAATGGCTGTTCCTTTTCAACTTTGACAGTGTGTTTGTGGTTTTAAAAGCAAGAAATGTAGCAATTTGTCACTTGTATTATTCATGTGTTTGGAAGTACTTGGTGTGTGGGGGATGCAAATTATTTGACTTAATACTTGCAAATATATATTGCCAGCTGCTAGATATCCTTGATTGATACACAAAGGAACGAGGCTACCAAATTTTAAATATACTTTTAAATATTTAAATTTTAAATATTAATGCTTACGTCTGTTCTTTGCATTAATTTATCTCCAGACCTACAACTGTGTAGTTACTGCTCCTTGAAATAGTCTAGCACGTTAGCAATTTGTATGAAATTGCTATAGGAAAATTGAATAAGAATGTAACTAAATAAGCAATCCGACTTTGGTACGTGAACTAGAAGCTTAAAAGACGCACTTTTATACTCCTTACGAATATCTGAGGACTATCATCAAAATTTAGAGAGCTGTCCTACAGCAAAGTCCAGCACCAGTCTGACATCGTCTTGATCATTAAATCATACCTTGCAATCAGTGTCCCAGAATGCCCCAACACCATTGCTGGTGTATGTTCTAAACTTCATTGTTGATCACATTGTCTATTTTTACTATCTAAGTAGCTCAGTAGTGTTATAGCTGACTGAATTGACCATGTCCTAACTACCAGACTGAACCTGGTGGTGAAAGAACCAATGAGAGAGAAAATATTTTTGTCCTGACAAATTTACTCCTCAAAGACAATCTGTTTATTAGTAATAGCTGCTGTGCAGTCCTTGTAGAAATAAAGTCCATTTTTTTCATTGTAATCACATCATATTGTGTGGCATTACCACTCTGTTATATTTTATAGACTCAGTGGGTTTATCAAATCAAAACTGGGCATCTGTGAGATATTCTGGGCCACTGTGAGCATGAGCAGTAGAATTACAAGTAAACATAGAGAATAGGAACAGGAGGCGGTGATTTGGCCCTTCGAGTCTACCCTGTCAACCAATATCATGGCTGATCATCCGTTTCACTACCCTTTTCTCACTTTTGCTCAATACCCTTTGATCCTTTTAGCCAGTAGAATTATATTCATCCCCATGAAAACATGCAATGTTTTGCCCTCAATCCCTTTCTGTGGCAGAGAAGGTGAGGCAATAGCCTATAGTATTATCGCTGGACTATTAATACAGAGACTTGGGGAACTGGGTTCAAATGCTGCTGTGGGAGATGATGGCATGTGAATTCAATAAAAACCAGGCATTAAGAGTCTAAGGATGGCCATGAATCCATTGTCGATTGTCAGGGGAAAACCTATCACTAATTCCTTTACGGAAGAAAACTGCCATCCTTACCTGGTCTGGTCTACATCTGTCTTTAGACCCACAGTAATGTGGTTGACTCTTAACTACCCAATGTGCAATTAGAGATGGCAGTAAATGCTGGCCTAGCCTGCGGTGCCCACATCTCAAGAAAGAATAATAAAACAAGAATTCCACAGGCTCAGCCTCTCTGGGTGAAGAAATTTATCCTTATCTCAGTCCAAATTGGCTTCCCTGATATCCACAATCAGTGACTCTCAGGTTCTGGATTCCTTGGTTGTAGGATATGTCTTTTCTGCATTTAACCTGTCAAATCCTATTAATTCTAATCCCAGGAACCAGCCTGGTAAGCATAAATACCACTCTGCCACCACCTCTACTGGTCCGCTGTGCCAGTGGGTCAGAACCTGGCAGGCCATACAATCGTTCTGAGGTTACTTCAAGGTTCTGCACAGACTGATTGGCATGATCAACACAGCAGCACATTGACGTGCAGTTTTGGAAGTCACTGCCATGCACAGATCTCAGCAGTTTACACATCAAAAAATAGTTTAGAAGGAATATGGCCTGGCAAATCCTTCACTCTTCAGTACTTTGGAAGAGGTACTGCAAAGGCAGGGAAGAAAGTTATCTCAAGATAAGAGTCTGATCACAAGGATCAAGATGGTGTGAAATCTGTACACTCAATGGATTATGAATCTTTTGAAATCCTAGACCATTGTATATGCTGATGAATATGTTTATGCTAGGATAGACAGATGTTTGGTGTCTGAGGGCATCAGTAGCAATTGGGAACAGTTAGTAAATTGCAGTTGAGGTCAAAAATGATTATTGCTGAATGGCAGATAGGCTGAAGGCGATGTCTGGCATATTAGTACTTTTTTTTAATGTTTGTATGTGAGTGTACTCAGTTTGGTTGTTGGATGAGTTCCAAGCTTCAGATCTCATTACATATTGTCCATACGTGGATAGAAGTGCTGAATTCCAGAAATGAGATGATTGTGTCTCTCTGACACCAAGAGATCATTTGACTAAGTCTGGCATCAAGGAGCCAAATTTATTTGCCATATTTAAGTCAATGAGGAAAAAGCAGAAAACTCCAGTAGTTGGAGACACATCCAGCACAGAGGAAGGAGGTTGTGGGCTATTGATAATCGATCATCTCATCCTAGGACATCCTTGCTGTGGTTCCTCAGAGTACTGACCCTGACTTGTCCATCATCAGTTGCTTCTTCAATGACATTTTCCTCCAAAGGTGGTTGGGGTTCCTCCTGAAAGTGGTGACGTGATATCTGACTCTTTGCCACCTCAGTAGTTTGTTTTGGACAGGACGATGCATGGTTGACGTTCCTGACCAGCCAATTAAGGCCCTTAAGTGATCAGTTAATGACCAGTTATGGATATCAATCTGTCACTGTTTAACCAATTAATTTACCAACTAACAAGAAAAATAGGCAGTTTTACTGAATAGGTAAGTGGATCAGTCTGCCAGCTATGATAGGTGGGGAAGCCCTTGTTTGCCCTAATCTTGTAGGTAGAGGAGGGGTAAGGGATGATCCCTGAAAGCCTGGTTCCTCCATCCCACTTATTTCAGATATCATTCTCATTAATCTCAGAACTGCCGACAATGTATTTATATCCGTTTTGAAATAAGGAGACCAAAACAACACACAGTATGCATAACATCATCTCATTAATGCCTTGTACAACTGAATCCTTACCTTTTGTATCTTTTGCCATAAATGATAGCATTCCAGAGTCATTTTACTTACTTACTATGCTTGCGTATTTTTGTGACTCATGCAAGAAAGTACCTAGCTCTCTCTGCACCTCAGAATCCTGCAGTCCTTCTCCTGTTAAGTACTACTGTTCATTTTTTATTCTTCCTGTCAAAATGAACACTGTTACATTTTCCTACATTATTTTCCATCTGCCAGATGTTTGCCTACTCACTCAACTTTTCTCTACATCTCCAAACTCCATATGTCTTCATAAATATTTTCCTAGCTGTTTTTACGATCTGTAAATTTAGCTATTATATCTTTACTTGCCTCATCTGAGTTATTGATACAAATTGTAAACAATGGAGGCCTTAGCACAGACCTCTGCAGGATCCCAATCTTTTTCAACCTCTCAATCAAAAAAAAAGACCCATCTATGCATACCCTCTTTTTTTTTGTCAGTAGGCAGCCAATCTTCTGTCTACTGTAATATGCCTCCCTCAATATCGTAAACCCATGCTCTGTGCAGTGATTTTTTATGTGATTCCTCTCAAGTGCCTTCTGCTAATCCAAGTACAGTATATCTACAGGCTCCCCTTTAGCTACCTGTATGATCATGTTGGCATGGTGTATTAAATAAAATCTGACTTCAGGAAGATGATGTATTTAGGAGTTAGAGATTCTGGGGGACTGAGTGAGTTAAAATCACAGTGCACTAATTAAAACTGATTTGACTTCCAAACAGAGGCTTTGATCATTTGAGCTGTCTGAGCTAATTTTCTTTTCCTAAAATATTGATATGTGTACAGGTACAGTCATAACAGTTCAAATTTAATATTACAGAAAATGCAATATGCATCAATTTCTTTAATTGCAATGTGTGCTACTGTGAAGTGCCTCAGTGCACATTACATGTACAAAATAAAATCACCAAACATTCTGAGGACTTTTTACATGGTTTCTAACCCCTTAGTCAGAGGAAGTTGCCTTTCACCATTGAGCTTTTGCAGCAGTTTAGTGCATACCTCAACATATAGTCCTGGACTGCGTGACAGTCTCCAGCACTCTGTCATCAACAGATCTCTTTATTGGCATGCTAGTGAAACACTGATTTCTTAGCGGATATTGGGTAGCTCTGCACTGCCAAGGATTCAAACCTGAGATGTTGCTACCTGCCTTTCCTTATGGCTATTATTTGTTGCCTATTATGTTATCCATGGTAGTTCTATCTATGGTAGTTCTAGTCCTGTTCCAGCCACTTGAACACTGAAGATCTGTTATGAATCTCAAGTGTAATACCGCTTACTACCAGAAGATCAGCTTCCTCTATTTTTCATCCCCTCCATGTTGCTCTCAACTGATATTTTTAATTTATTTTTGACAGCTTTCACATTTCAATTAAACTTAGCTAACCATTTTAAAATCAGGAATAGCCATATCCAAGTATTTTTGAGTGAAACTGAGTGGAGACTTACTACATATTAAACCTAAAAAAAAGTGATACACACAAATCAGGTAATCAGTTTAAAAATGCAAGTTTGGGAGGAGGGCCTCTGTACATAGAGGAGAACAGGCTGTTTCAGTTCAAATTTGTAAGATGCCTTCAATTGCAAGAGTGAAACCTGCAACCCAATGGTTCAACTGTTGTCCTGTAACCTTAAGAGCAAGATGGCAGCGATAATCTGGTCTACAGCTGCCTGAGCACACAACTACCTACTTTCCTTTAGTTTCTGTCCTTTACCTCTCCTTATCTTCTCATATCTCGATCGACTTCTCCTGCTCTTACAGCTCTGGGATCCGAGACCCAAGCACCACTCCAGTCTTCTGGCTGCCTCTGAAATGGGTCTTCTGGTGCTCGGAATTGAGCCTAGCAGTGGCTGTACCGCCTACAAGCTGCCAGCCTATTCATCCATCCGTTGGCCGGAGCTCCTTTTGTTGCTGTAAGTGCAGCAAGATTTTTCGTATCCCTTCCCCAGTCCAGTATTTATGTAACCTCCTATAATTTTATAACAACCCCCAGCCCAATATTTTATAACCCCCTCATAATTTTATAACACCCCGTAGACATATAATTTTTATAATTCCCCCCACCCCCTCCCAAATCCTCGTGCTTATTTAATCTCCAGTGTCCGGAGTGTGGTGCTGGAAAAGCACAGCCTCAGGCAGCATCTGAGGAGCAGGAGAATCGATGTTTCGGACATTAACCCTTCATCAGGAATGAGGCTTGTGAGCCAAAGGGTTGGAGAGATAAATTTCGATTCTCCTGCTCCTGGGAAGCTACTTGACCTGCTGTGCTTTTGCAGCACCACATTCTCGATTTCAATCTCTAACATTTGCAGTCCTCACTTTCTCCTTAAGTAATCTCCAGTCCAGTTTTTATGTAACCCCAGTAATGTTTATAATCCCCTTAGCCCAGTGTTATATTTATAACCCTCTCCCAGTAATTTTATAAACTCTCCATCTCAGTTTAATGTTTTTTTTAAGATAAACTTCCCCCAATCACCAGCCCAGTGATTTTACAAACCTTCACCCCAGTTATCTTACAAACCCCCACCTCAAGCCCAGTGATTTTACAATAACAGACTGAGATTTACCAGCGCAATGGTACCAACAGCGCTGTCCTTCTCGTTCTCTCCCTTTCATCCCACTTTCCGCACCTCGTACCTCACACTAATGCAGACATTGCCCAGTGCTGAACTGTGTGTCTGCACTTTACAGTAGGTAGTCTAAGGCTAAAGAGCAGTCTTCAGTTGTCTGCGACTCCCCGCCACTGGACCAAGACCTTGCGCTGCTAAGTTTGTATGATAACCAGTGTGCAACGGTTTCCCCATGTTAAAAGAACTCTTGTACAGGCACCTTGCACACCCTCAGGATGCAGCTTTAAAATGGCAGTCGAGTCCCATGTCAACAGAGGAAGTGCTTCATTATTCCTCAAGGACTTATTGGCGAAGTGTGGCATTCCCACAGATACCTGGGAATCACTGACCCAAGACCATCCAAGGTGGAGGAGGAGCACCCAGCAAGGCGTTGAGCACCTCGAGACTTGCCACTAAGAAAAAGTGGAAGTCAGGTGAAAACAGCAACAGGAGTGCGCTGCCACACCAATGCCCCACCTTCCCTTTCCTGTGATCACCACCAGCTCAGAGTGTAACAGAACCTGTGGTAGCCATATTGGTTTGTACAGCGACCTATGGACTCACCCTGAGAGTGGAAGAGAATTATCCTCATCTGCGAGGGATCACTGATGATGCCAATGACCTTAAGAGCAGCAAAGCTTGGAACTAACCTTGATTTCTAGGTCACTGATAGTTTTTCTGAAGGTTTTTGAGATTGAGAGAGGGAAGAGGAGAAGAACTTTAAGTATCCTTGTTATCTGTCCATGTTGTTTTCTCTGTCTGTCTTCCTTTGTGGCAAAACAACATTGGATTCAAATCTAGTATGAAAATGTGATCTGTCTCTTGATCGTAATGACAGTGTAATCTCTGCTGGCTACCGGACTTACACAGGTGTTATAGTTTTTGTACCTGTTCACTAGCTACACCATGTCACATGCACTTCACTAGAGGGCGCGGTGTGAATTTTACAGCGATCATGTCACTTGTCTGATGTTTAATTACAGGTGTAAGGATGCTACTTAGATGGTATAGGTATTGCAGTTTGACTTCTAAACCATAACTTCTCTTACCACATACACTCACTCTGCATTATGTTGAGTACTTCCCAAACCTGAGGTAGCCACTTCTCTCAAAAGGCCCCCAAGGGAAGGAGATCCAACACAAGATTAATTATGGCAGTTCAAACTCCAGTAATAAGTCTTTGACATCAAAGACAAGTTAATAGAAGTCATCATGTATATTCGCCACCTTTGTGGCTAATTTACGCCATCAAGCTGGATTCATAAATTCTCGTATTTGTTTAGGAAATTCAAAATATGAGAGAATCATTTGCTGGTTCCTTTATTAGGATAATGCTTTGACCGATCAGAGTCAACTTGCCTTGTTTAAAAATTAAACAACTTCCAGCAGTTAACCGTCAAAGGAAATTAACTGGTTCATTTGTTAAGGCAATGTCTCGACTTGTTAGAGTCCATTTATAGTCCCTGTGTGGAATCCACAGAGTATTCTAGTAAATTGTTCTGATGAATGTAAGCAGAAGAGATAGCAAATTGATCTCATTATAAAAAGATTTTGTCAGAAGTAAAGATTACAGTAATTTGTGTTTCTTAAATTCTTGAAAGTGGGTTACTGAGTGGTAGAAGGTTTATAAATCAATATACAGTTGACAAATTTATGACTCTCTATGCCATTATCCAAGTTGTTAATAAATAGTTTGAATAACTGAGGCCATAACACAGATGAAACACCACCAGTCGCAAGCTGCAAATTTGAGTCTGTACGACTTATTATCCTTACTTTATGTTGCCACACAAGCAATTTTCCAGCCATGTTAGTAAGCAACCCTCAATTCCATGGGCTTCTACCTTAGTTAACAGTCTCTTATTGTGAGACTTATCACATGATTTCTGGAAGTCCAAATGAACAATATCTGAAGACAATCCCTTGTCTGATACCTTCGACTCATCAGAAAATTCCATGAAATTTGTAGGCATAACCTACTTGTCATGAATCTGTGCTGTGAAAATTCTGAGAAATATTAACTAAATCATGTGAGTTATGCAAAAAAAAATTGAAAGTTGCACAAAAACAATGAAAACCAGAACAGATAACAATGCTAATGTTTAAAATTTTGTTATTAAAGAGGTAGTGTTAGTATGTTACCTATTTTAAAAGCAGGGCTCAAAGGACCTTATCAAATCACAAAGAAAATCAACAAGTGGTTTCTCTCGGATTGGGGAGTGCAGAACTAGAGGGCATAGGTTTAGGGTCGGGGAGTCCAGAACTAGAGGGCATAGGTTTTGGGTGTGAGGAGAAAGATATAAAAGAGACCTAAGGGGCAACATTTTCACGCAGAGGGTGGTACGTGTATAGAATGAGCTGCCAGAGGATGTGGTGGAGGCTGGTACAGTTGCAACATTTAAGAGGCATTTGGATGGATATATGAATAGGAAGGGTTTGGAGGGATATGGGCTGGGTGCTGGCAGGTGGGACTAGATTGGGTTGGGATATCTAGTCTGTATGGATAGGTTGGACCGAAGGGTCTGTTTCCATGCTGTACATCTCTATGACTCTAAGTGTCATGTTAATATGGCAAAGTGATACTGTGACATAGAGGATATTCAAAAGAGGAGTGCCTTATAGTGGTGCAACCAGCAGGGGATGAAATAAAAATATTAGAGTGATACAGAATGAATAAGAAATTTTAAATTCTAAAATTGACCCTCCAGTCATCAGATTGAATAATATGGATGTTCTTAAACATTTGATATGCTTTTATGCTGTTCTCAGAAAATTATTGATGTGACTTCTGAAAGCTATTACAGATTGCTAAATTGATTTTGATAAATAGATCAGGGGAAATACTGGTTGTAGGTTGCATTTCGAAAAACTGAAAGTAATTGGGGAAAGTTGCCATGGCTTCAGGAAAGGGAAATTGCGTTCAACCAATTTATTGGAGTTCTTTGAAGGAATGATGTGTTGTTGTTGTTGAGGGACACCTGTAAACATACTCCCAAGAAGGTATTTGATGTGATGCCACATACAAAGTAGAAATAAATGAAAGGAAGACCCAATGACACTCCACACATGTTAAAATAGTGAGTGAAAGGAGGACCTGGAGACAGAGTGCCACTTTTTAGAATTGATTTTTTTCTTGCTTACAGGAGAAGAAATTTGTTTGGTCAGTTCTGGTAATTGTTTAAGTCCGTTCTATTCTTAAGGCTTAAAATATATCAGAACTGGAGATAGGGTTTACAAAAAGGGAAGTAAGCATGAGAATAAATGATTGATTAATTAAAAGAAAAGGATGCAAGTACAGGGATGGATTTCAGTGAGATTCGGATAATATACGCCTGCAAATATGTTGACATATTTAACCAGCTTTGGCTCAGCACTTGAGTTGAACTGAATTATAGACGTTTTGACAAATCAGGGAGGTGGAATGACAGCTGGATATTTTATACCACAAGGTGGTCACTCCCAATAGGATAGAATCTTCTGATAGTCAGGGAAAGGAGGGTTTGACTATGACTGAGACAAGATTAAGGGACCCAGCGGGCAAGAATGAAAGAGTTTCCAGCCTTGCAGTTGTCCTGCTTTTTTAGATGAGTGAGGGGGCAGCAGGTAAATGAGCTAACTAGCATGGTGCCATTGTACAAGGGGCCATTCAAGTGGGTTGTGGCCTAAAGGATATAGTGTTTTTGATGCCAATGTGTAGATGTTGGTGCAGTTTTCTTCCAGGGACGTGAGATGGAGATCAAATGGCCAGTCTCAGTTTTTCGAAAGCTAAATTATTGCCAGCAGAAATCCTGAGCTGTGGAAATTTGATTTGAATATTGGCTACAACATTTTAAAGCCTAAAACCCAATAGCTCTGCAGAGACTGATATTTATATGCTGCATAATCCTCTAATTTTCCTCGTAAAGTTTCATTATGAAAATTTGAGATTTTGAAGTTTAATGCTTTAACCGTACAACATGAAAGTCACTCATGTAACAGGGAGTGGCAATGCTTTGTTAAGAGCAAGTAGAAAGGGAAATGATTGTCATGATCAAAATGGGTTTGAATAGAATAGGATTTTTTAGGGAAAGTCCAGGTTTTTAATGGAATTACATTGTTGGTGCTAGAATAATAATTGTATAAATAAAGTGATAAGAACAGTTTGTAATAGAAAATGAAAATGCTTCTGAGCTATACTTTTAATTTTTTTTCTGCAGGGACATTTTACAAACGATGTATGATTTGAATTTTAATTCCTGTTTTTGGATTCTGTGTATTAGGAAGGGAAAGGCATGGCTTTTGGGAACAGCTGGAAACTGAGTTTAGGGAACTTATAGTTGGCTGTGAAGTTAAAGTAACAATGAGTTTAGTTTACAATTTATTTCAGTTCTTTCAGTGAGAGATATGTCCTGATGAAAATAGTATCTATTGAATGCACAGAAATTCCCTGATAAGAAACAGGTTTCAGCTGTGCTGGCCTGAGTGAGAAAATACTGTGGAGATAGTGGTGACTCTTCATTGTGGTTTAGGTGATTGTAAAGATCTTGTTGAATAGAGAAAGGGATAGTGTGAGCTTGAATGTTCTGGTATTTGGAATGAATTATTTTCAATATTTCTATCTAATGTAATAGAGTTCATGTTTTATTAAAGGTACTATTTTTTGTGTTAAACATATACTTGTGGATTCTTCTAAAGGTGTTTGGTAACAAGCCTCCTTGTTTTAAGTTAGATGTTATCATGTCAGATTTCACTCTTGAGATTTTATATGTTCAATGTCCAGTGTCTCAACTGACCTCATTTTGTCAAATCCACCTATCAGCTGTGTACCCAAGCATGCATTATTTTGAAAACAAAATACAGTCGGTTCTGCTATAATGCACGGTTCTTCAAAGTGAATTGGCTATGATGTGATTGAAGAATTTAGAGGAGAAAGTGAGGACTGCAGATGCTGGAAATCAGAGCTGAAAATGTGTTGCTGGAAAAGCGCAGCAGGTCAGGCAGCATCCAAGGAACAGGAGAATCGACATTTCGGGCATGAGCCCTTCTTCAGGAATTTGAAGAATTTAGACAAATGTTTGTTGAACGTGAACTTTCCTTACCTCTATTGGTTGTAACATGATTCCAGCCCCATCAGATTAAATGGTGCTACTGTTTTGCAATTTTTTTATAGCACAGGGTCGCAGAGGAACAGAGCTATCACGTTATATCAGAATCCACTATGAGTAATATTTATGATCAGTACTACCACACTGCTGCTCTTAACTAATATGTGCAGTCTTGCACTTTACCATGAGGGTAATTGCTTATTGTTCAGATGCAGATGCTGATTTTTTTTTATTCATTCATGGGATGTTGTTGATGCTGGCTAGACCATCATTTATTACAATTCCTATTGTCCAGAAGGCAGTTAAGACACATGTTACTGAGGGTCTGAACTCATGTATAAGCCAGACCAGGTAAGGATGGCAGTTTCCTTCCTGAAGGAACATTAGTGAATGAGATGATATTTTTCTAAAAGTCAACATTGGTCAATGGTCGCAAATAAGATAGCATTTTATTCCAGGTTATGATTGGGTTAAAGTTTCACCGTTTGCCATGGTGGACATTCATGAGCCAACTGGATTTTTAAAACAGTCGGTCATCATGAGATGCTTAATTTTAGATCTTTTAAACATTGAATTAAAATTCTATCATCTGTGGGATTGTAATGCGGGTCCCCAGAACGTTACCTCGGATTCTGGATTACTAGTCTAGTGATAATGCCATGAGTGATAATACCTTTCCTGTTTATGACTCTGGTTCCTTGGAACTGGAAGATGATGTCCATTTGTCCATTTACAGCTAGCTCAGTTAATGTCGAAGAGCTCAACATATAGGTAGTTCTTCTATCATGTAATGGTTGCGTTCTTGTGCGACCTGTGTTATAGAAAAATCACACTTTCGAAAAGCACTTAAAATGTTGGCGATTAATAGTAGTACAGCTAATACACTTTTTAAAAGTTTGCACTTTAGAAAGTGCCCCAGTTCATTGATCGGGTTAGAATGAATTGTGCTAATGAAGCACTTATAATAAGCAGAATGACCTGTACCAGCAAATTAAATTATGATCGTTTCTCTAGATATGACTTTGTACTACATTTTTCACTGAGCTACATGAGGTGTTCTGTGTATTCTCTCAATTATGATTAATCTAGTATGTATCATCTTCCTTTTTTTCTCATTATAGATTCAGTACCTAATATTAATGACATTTCCTTTGTAACTTTTTTGTTGTTTTACTTTAACATGTGTCTAATATGCTTTCAGCCTGAAATACCATTTATGCCTTAGCCTAGATCTATGCTTATATGATACCTTTAAACAGCTTCTGTCTACTTTAATAAGATTAAATATTGTCACTTGGTTATATTTAACTAAGTCCTGATTTAAGACCATTAATTTTAGGCAATTCAAGGAACTGTTGAGTCTGTTGCCTTATTCGCAATGTTGGTTTGACTATCATTGAATTTGTGATTTAAATCAAAGATTTTAACATATTTACACTCATGGACTTTCATAGAAGTAGTTTCCACTTCTGGGCATAACAAATTAAAATGGTCCAGCTGTTCCTTCATGTGTTGGAGAAAGTAAAGCACCCAGTGAATCAAATAAACCCCCCACACAAGTAAAACTAATGGTCTTGTTAATATTTAAGATTTGAAAAGATGAGTTTAAATTATTCTGCACTTGAATATATGATATGACAAGTTTTTATTGTTGCTGGGAAATGTGTCATCCTTTTGGTATCTGTGCTGTTTTAGCAACAGCAACTTGCATTTATTTAGTGTCATTAGTGTAGTAAAATTCCCAAGGTGTTTCGTAGGGTCATTAAACAAAATCTGACAAGCGACATTGAGGTAGCAGGAGAAAAGCCCAAAGGTTTGGTTCAACACCTCAGAATTCAAGAAATAAGATGTTAAAAGAAGGACATTAAAAGAATTTTTCAGAGCAAATTCCAGAACTTATGTCTTAGGTAACTTGAGGCCTAGCAGCATAATTGTGGAACAATGAAAATCAAGAATGGGAGGAATGCAGAGATCTTCGAGGATTTTGGGGCTTGTTGAGATTGAAAGTGGAGAGATCATGACATAGAATAATAATTTATTATTCAGACTACTTTGCCAGACTACTGGCCAGTTTGGATCAGCTAGTGTGTGGTTGATGGCTGAACAAGATTTAGTACGAGCTAAGATATAAGCAACACTGTTTTTGGCTAGAAAATGTGCCATGTCATTATGCTTTTTCATTCGGTCCTAAAATTTTATCACGATGGTTCAATTCAAAAGGACAATAAGATTAACATGGTTAATATAATGTGTTCCAGATTCTTGGAGGCTTCATCAAGGAGGAAATTAATAAAGGCATACCTGATAGAGTATTGATTAGTTTGATAGGAAGGTGTCAAAATTATCTCAGATTTCTTTATCATTGTTGAGCAACTTATTGAGCAACCTTACAAAGTTGATGACTAGGGAGAACAGTGAATTACAGTGCTGTAGCCTCCATGAATAAATAGTTTGTTTCTACGAAATGTGCCTATCTTGCACAGTCTTGTAAGGTGTCTTCAGAAGATAATTGGCAAAAGTAGAAAGAAGTTTGTGGAGGAGATGAAGAATCCTACAGTTCTTCCTTATTTATCTTTACAAAATTTTAACGGATTTGCAAAATACCCAAGATTGTAACCTACATTGATGGTTTGCTGAAGGCACCAAATGTGTGCTGGCTAAATTTACTAATAAAACCAAGATAGGTAGGAAGCTAAGTTGTCAAGAGGAGGTAGCGTGTCTGAAAAGGAATATAGGCAGGTTAGATTGGGGAAAAAGTTGGCAGATGGCGTACATGTTGATAAATCAATATGTTGATTTCGTCCATTCTGGCAAGAAGGTTAAAAGAAAGCAGTGTACTATTTAAATAATGAGCGATTGAAGTGGTTGGTGATACAGAGGGATCTCTGTGTCCTGATTCATGAATCATGGAAAGTTAGCATGCTGGCAAGGTTTGGGTTGGGGGTGGGGCGGGGGGGGAGGATGGGGGGTCTGAGGTGGGTAGTAGTTGTGGCATAGTGGCAGTAATCTGAAATCCTAGGTTAATATTCTGAGCACATGGATTCAAAGGCTGATGGCAAAAGTTTAATTTAATAATTGTCTGGAATAGGATACTAGCTTAATACAACCATGAACCACTGTTGATTATTGTAAAAACTCATCTGTTTCATTAATATCCTTTTTAAGGAGGAAATCTGCAATCCTTACTTGGTCTGGCCTACATATGAGTCCAGACCTACAGCAATTTGGCTGATTCTTAACTGTCCTCTGGTCAATTAAGGATGGGCCAGCAATGTCCATGTCTGTTGAAGAAAAGATAGTATTGAGGAAGGCAAAGGAGTGTTGTTGTTTATTTTGAGGAGAATGGAATTTGAACAGTGAATTGGTCGCACTGAACTAGAACCTAATTTTTAGATATTAATGTGGCTTGTGGGTTTTCCATCATTACTATGTAAATCAAACAGCAACTTCTGACATCTTGGGCAGCATGGTGGCTCAGTGGTTAGCACAGCTGCCTCACAGCTCCAGGGACCTGGGTTTGATTACAGTCTCTGGGGACAGTTAGTGTCATGTTTGCACATTCTCCCCACATCTGTGTTGGTTTCTGCCAGGGGCTTCGGTTTGCTCCCACCATCCAAAGATATGCAGGTTAGGGGAATTGGCCATGCTAAATTGCCCGTAGTGTCCAGGATGTGCAGGCTGGTTGGGTTAACCATGGGAAATGCAGGGTTACGGGATTGCTGTTGGCTCTTTGGGCCAAATGGCCTGTGTCTCCACACTGTAGGGATTCTATGATCAATGGCCATCTGCCCATAAGTATTCAGCATTGTATAAAAATAAAAAATTATTCATTTTTTAAATAAAGTATAATTGCGTAGAATAGTACAGAGATTTACAGCACTGACACAAGCCATTCATCCCATCAGTTCTATGCCATGCTTATATTCCTCGAGCCACCTTATCGCATCTGAATAAATTAATCTTAAGCTCATTTTTCCCTCAGGTACATATCTAGCTTCCTGGTAAACAGAAACGTGGAAAGTGGAGCATAAGTAGGCCATTCGGTCCTTTGACCCTGCTCTATCAGAGCTATGTCTGCAACAGGAAGATTTATAATTACTCCTTGAATTTTATGTTTAAACCTCATGTGAGAATTTTCAAAATGAGAAGAGTATTTGAATTAATTGTTTTAGGGAGACCTGATGAAGGGCTTTTGCCCGAAACGTCGATTTCGCTGCTCATTGGATGCTGCCTGAACTGCTGTGCTCTTCCAGCACCACTAATCCAGTATAATGTATTCCATGTCAACCTTTTCCCCTGTCATTCTTCTTGAACTTAATGCACCCTCAACAAATCAGGTTCCTGAATTTAAGGAGATCTGATAAATCTGAATAAAATATGTTGTGTGAGATCATTTATAATTATACAATTAAATTAATTTTCCATATTTTTGTGCATTGTGCAATATGTAGGGAGAATTTTCAGGCTTCACTATTGTTATGAAAAGTGTTGTTCCTTGAGAGTATATATTGTTGGCATGAGCTATGAGCAATTTTCTGACTTTCATCTCCAAAGGTCAGCAACTTGTGCACAGAATGACCTTACCTCCACTGCTGTTTGGCCCGAGTTTGGGGGTGGGCGGGGGAGCAGTGTTGGACGGGGTTTGGGATCAGGTGGGGTGGGCGAGGTGGGGGTGTCATTGGATGGGGCTGGGGGAGCGGGTGGGGGTGGTGTTGGACAGGGGAGGTGGGGGCTCATGCGTGGTGTGATGCTGCCTCGTCTCCTGAATGGGGAGCAGACTTTAACACTCCAAGCCCCAGAGGAGAGGCATTTAATCGATTAACCAAATAATCTATTATCCGGACGAAATAGTGCCCACCCATCTCGTTCGGATAATCGAGGTTCCCCTGTATTCCTAACTATGAAGTCCAAAGATTCTCCCTGTATTTCTGCACAGTATATAAAAGTGCTTTGGAAAATTAATTATTTTTGTGTAATTATCAATGATATTCCCTAACATATTTTATTCAGATTGATGACATCTCCTTGATTTCAGGTGCCCAATTCATTGAGGGTGCATTTATAGTTTTCCTCTGCCTGTTACCCGTTTTTACCTGTTTGTCTGTTTGTGTGTATACATGTGGGGAGTTGAGGGGATTAGAAATTTACTGTTATATACTGATGGTTTATAACTGTTTGCCTGCTGTTAGAGTCTAATTAATTGTAATGAATTCTTGTTGAGTAGAAAAACCTGGTTCGTGCTTTCTATCAGCCTTTGTCTGGAAATTGTGTAAATTGACTAACTTTGCATACAATACTTACTTTGAGTCTTTAACCTTTGTGACAACTCGGGAGCTGTAGGACTTGATTTCCAGCACATTACCCCAGTGATCTGTGACACATGCTCATTACTCTAAATGTGGCTTCGTTTTTGTCCAGTCTAACTGTAGCAAAACCTACCTATTTTTATATTCTGTTCTCCTTGCAATAAATAACAATCAATGGATCAGATCTAAGCTCTGCAGTATTGCCACATCTAGCTTTGAATTGTGCTGGATAATTAAAAGCTCACAGTAGGGAGAAGCTTCATAATTATCCACATCCGTAATGATGTGGGAGCTCAACACATCATCACAAAGGATAAGGCTGAAGCATTTGCAAGTCTTCAGTCAGAAATGCAGAGTTGAAGTTTCATCTATACCTGCTCTGAAAAACTCTATCATTACACATGCCAGTTTTCAGCCAATTTAATTCACTCGAAGTGATATCAAAAAATAACTGAAAACGTAAAGGCTGTGGGCCCTGACAACCTTCCAACAAAAGTACATGTACTCCTGAACTTCAAGCCAAGCTGCTTCAGTACAGACCCAACACTGGCATCTACCTGGCAGTGTGGTAAATTGCCCATATAGGTCCTGTATATAAAAAGCAGGGCAAACCCAATCTCTCTGTCCCATCAGTCTGCTCTTAATTGTGAGTAAAGTGATGGCAGGTGTTATCAAGAATGATACAAAGCAGCAATGAATAAAAACCTACTTGCTGAAGTTTAGTTTGAGTTCTGCCAGGGCCACAGAGCTCCTGACTTCATTACAGCCTTGGTCCAAATATGAATAAAGGAGCTGACTTCCAGAGATGAGGTGAGAGTGACTGCCTTGACATCAAGGCCACATTTGACTGACAGTGACATCAAGGAGCCCGAGTGAAAAGTTGCAGTCTTTCCTAATCACACCTAATGAGGATGGTTGTGGGTTTTGGAGGTCTATCTTAATGTGTTGGGATATCATTGCTAATTAGACCAAGCACTCTTGTATCCAGTGAGAAATTTGAAGCTTCATCACTGCTGAATATCCAGGCATCATGACCCACTAGTGCCAGGCAATGACCATCTCCAACAAGAGTGAATTTAACCACCATCCCTTGACAATGCAATTACGATTGCTTAATCCCTAGCATCAATATCATGGAGATTCCATTGACCAGAAATCGAACTGGACTAGCCGTATAAATACAGTGGCTACAAGAGCAGATCTGAGGTTAGGAATCCTGCAACGAGTAACTCACCACCTGACTCTGCAAACTCCACCATCTACAAGACACAAGTCAGGACTGTGGTGGAATATTCCTCAATTGCCTGGATGAATGTGCCGCCTGCATCACTCGAGAAGCTTGACACCATCCAGCCGAAAGAAACTTGATTGGTACCATGTCCACAACCATTCATTTCCTCCACCAATGGTGCTCAGTAGGAATATGTACATAACTGCAAGATGCACTGAATTATTCACTAGACTTCTTAGATAGACTTTCAAACCCATCATGTCGAAGAACAAGGTCAACATATACATGGGAACACCATCACCTGCAAGTTCTCCTCCAAACCAACAGCACTAAAGAAGCTTAAATTCATCCAAGGCAAAGCAGTCCACTTGATTGGCACTACATCTACAAGTAACCACTTCTTCCGCCACCGACACTCTGCAGCAATGTGTATTATCTACAAGATGCACTGGAGAAATTTCACCCAAGATCGTTAGACAGCTCCCTCCTAACCCATTGACCATTTCCAACAAGAAAGACAAGGACAGCAGATACATGGGAAAACCACCACCTCTTCCCCTTCAAGCACTCATCATCCTGACTTGGAGATATATTGTCGTTCCTCCACTGTTGCTGGGTCAAAATCCGGGAATTCCCTCTCTAAGACATTGTGGGTCAAACTACAGCACGTGGACTGCAGTGGTTCCAGAAGGCAGTTTGCCACCAACTTCTCAAGCGAATGAGGAACAGGCAATAAAGGCTGGCTGAAACAGCCATGACCCACAGAAGAAAAAATTTTTTTCTAAACTCCAGTCTTAGTCAGTCCAGCCTCTCTTCATCTATCGGTCCTGCCATTCCAGTGAATCAGTCTGGCAAACATTTTACACTCTTGATAGCCAGAACATCTTCCTGAGATAAAGGTACCAAACAGAGTACATAGTACTCCAGTTATGGTTTCACCAAGGCCCTGCACGAATGCAGCAAACATCTCTGTGCCTGTACCCGGATCCTTTCGATGTGAAGGCCATTTGCCGCCTTCACTACTTACTGCACCTCAATGCTTGCTTTCAGCAACTGGTGTATAAGGACACCATGTTTCATTGCACTCTCTTTCCCTCCCATCCCAGTCTGTCACCATTCGGATAATAATCTGCTTTCCCGTTTTTGTCACCAAAATGAATGACCTAACATTTATCTACATTATACTTCATCTACCTATTCACTCAACTTATCCAAATGACATTGAAGCATCTAATCTGTAATAACATTTCTGAACAAGTTGATTAGAAAATATAGGAATCTATCAAATTCTAAGAAGACTGGACAGGTGCAATTAGAGGAATGATATTTATGGTGATGAAAGAGTCCAAAATAGTGCTAAACATGTAAGGAAACTGGTTAAGCCATTTAGGACTGAAACGAGAAAATCTTTCTTTGCTCAGAATGCAGTGAGCCTGTGGAATTCTCTGTCACACAAAGCAGTTGATGGCAAAAACATTGAAAGTTTTCAATAATTAATTAGATATAGTTCTTTAGGCTAAAGGGATCAAAAGGTATGAGGAGAAAATAGGAACCAAGTACTTAGTTAGAAAACTAAACATGATCATATTAAATTACTGAGCAGGCTTAAAAGCTGAATGGCCTATTCTTCCTAATTTCTTTGTTCACTCCTTGACTGAAGAAACCAAAAACTGACTCCTGACATCTTGATGTTTGACAGTTTGGAAATATAAAACTTGGTTTGAAATGCTTGGCTTTTTCTGTTCCAATTCCAGATAAAAATATTGTGGAGTATTATTTGAAAATTATATTAATATAGCTTGTGAGCTTTCATCCTTGCTTGCTTTATAGAGTGAATGCATTTAATATCTTCAATATTTTTATTTTGTAGTTCAACAATAGACTTTTAAATATATAACTGCAGTTTGCGCAAGTTTTTTTTAAGTTTCCATTCAGTGTGTTATACTTCGATTTTAAGTCTCTAGATGCTTCCGTCAAGTTGTAGAGAAGCAATTGTACCAAACTAGCAATTATTCCGATCAGCCCTCAAAAGTAAAATAGCGAGAGGCAGCTGGCTAAGCAGCTCTTACTCAGTCCACCTCATACGTCTGCCATTAAAATGATAGTGACAAAGGCATAAAGCATGTGCTTGTAGTCTTTTTTTAATCTCTCCACCCAAGGGAGACAGGATCACAAAGTCAGAGAAGCAGCTGCTATGGCCACTGTTGTCTGTGTTGCAATTTGTTGTGATGAAAGAGTCTCATTATGGGTCATTGTTATTGGTGCTATAAAGATGATGCCATCTTGATCAGGTCCAGTTGGCACCTTTTGAACTAACAGATGATTTTCTTGCTGATGTGCTGTCAATGAGGACAGTGTTAAATAAAGGAGGATGCTGGGATTTCACTGATCTGGCTCTTCTGAACTAAAGATGTCTATACATGCGCAGAGATTTAGGGAAAAAAAACAGCTGTGGAGACATTAGTCCGAAAACAGAATTTTTTCAAATGTAATGAAACAAAAGCACATGCTTTTGTAATTATACCTCTACCAGGTGGTGCCCTGCGGCTTAGTTAATGTAGAATTTCTTGAGGTGGTGAATGTGGAGAGCAAACCATAGCAACACCATCTGCTGCTTCCTGTTCACTCGTTAATTCCTCTATTCTCTTCAGCATAGATTGGATTGACTTTGAACAGCAGTTTGTCTGTTAGTGCACAAGCATCCCTTGTAATTCAGTATTCAGAAAACTGTCCTCTGGGCATTGGATATTTCCAGTACCCTAAGCTGTAATTTAATTTGTTAGAAAATGTATTTTTTCCTGTGCCTGTTAATGCTTGTTATAAGTTCATCCTGCCATGAAGATGCCAATATGCCAAATCATTTGAAAATCCCTTTCAGTTTGCCTGCAATTATGCCAATTACAACTTTGAACTTGTGCGGACTCCTGGAATTGACCTGTACTGCTATGTATATATGTGATATTTCTTACACTCGTTTGATCATGTGTATAAACATACAGAGTTACAATTGCTATGCATCCTACCTTCACCTGGAATAATGAGCAGAAGGTATTTGGTGTCTCCACTTTGGATATGAGTGCTACTCAAAATGTCCTGATGAAAGGTCTTGACCTGAAAGACTGACCCTCCCACTTCTCTGATACTGCTTGACCTGCCGTGCTTTGTCCAGCTCCACACTTTATTGACCCTGACTACTCAAGATAATGTAGTAAGAGCAACATGTTGGCTTGAGTACTGGAATGTGCGGTGTTTTTCATTGTGACCAAACTGTGAATGTTTTTAGACACTTTATTTTCCCTTTACTAGGTGCTTTAAAAAAAACTACATTTGCAGCCAAAGCTGCCTCATTTTCGTGAATCAGCTTGCTTTTCATGTTTTAAAATATGAAATAATTAGTTATAGCTGTGCTCAAATTTCTTTCTACCCAACCCTTCCTGGATGATTGTTGTATTCCCTCCTTTTAGCAACATAAGATCAAGAGTCAGCCATGCAGCTTTCATGCCTACTGTCCTCTTCTAGTCATCATCTATCTCAATATTATATTTCTTTATTATCTCCCTATCCTTAGATCGCTAGTTATTAATTGCATCAGTCTCTATTTTGAACTGACTAAATGATTTAACTTTCACAGCTCTACAGGATAGAGAATTCTAAAGATTAATCACCTTTGGAATGAAGGCGTTCCTGCTTATCACTTCTGTTGTTTGGGATTTACCCAAAAGTCTTATGAAAAAAAAATCCAAAAACATCATATCCACTCATTCCCCTTATTGACTCTGCTGGTAAACATCCTCAGAAAGCTTGCAGGTTTGTCAAACTTGATTTCCCATTGACTACGTTCTCATTCCTCCGTTGACTGATTCAACTTTGTTTGATTATACATGTGCTCAATTATGATTAGAACTTTGTCACCAATCGTTTCTATTCGCATTCATACACTATTACATTGGAAACACCTAAGAATCTATCGTTATTATTTTAATCTTATGTTTTCTTGACAACAACATTAACAGATATGGAGGTCAGAAGTACACAGATAACTTCTTGCTGTACGTCTCCACAATCTTTCAGCTTTATTGCTGCACCTCTGTTCAGTGATAGCTCATCTTGGAGGATGCAATAATTTTTTCTATCTTAATA
The DNA here is from genome assembly GCF_047496795.1 of Chiloscyllium punctatum. Taxonomy (NCBI): domain Eukaryota; kingdom Metazoa; phylum Chordata; class Chondrichthyes; order Orectolobiformes; family Hemiscylliidae; genus Chiloscyllium; species Chiloscyllium punctatum. The sequence goes on from NC_092779.1 coordinate 51,768,284, forward strand.
TTTGCCATTTTGTAGCTTTACCACTGATTCCATTCCCCTCCAAAACTAGTGTCTCAGACTAACCTGAGTGTTAGGTTTCTATTTAACCCAAGCTGAATTTCCTATTCCTTGCAAGAAGAAGCATTACCATTTCCATTACTGTTGGTAAATATTAGCTAATATCACTGTATGAAATCAGAATCAGTCATCCTGATTTGTTTGATAGTGTGTTTAATCCCTCTGGTTGAAGCAAATTATTCAGCTTGGACGAAAAGGCTACGGTTTATGCAAAGCTAAATTAATAAATATGACTTACGAATATATTGTGTAAGACAGGAAGTTACCAAGGGTTGAAAAACAGATGAAGCAAAAACACTACTATTGAAAGTGAAATTTGGTTATTAATCTGACACCTTATGACATTTTTTGAGTATTTTCATGAATAATGAAGTTGGTTCTTGTAGTTCAGTCATAGTGTCCCTACCTTTGAGCCCAGAATCCTGGGTTCAAGTCCCACCAGCTCCAGAGGTATGTCATAACATCCCTGCACAGGTTGGTTAGGAAAAGAAAATGAAGTTTATTATAGTTAGTTTGGAAAATGTGGGAACTGTTCTCTAAACAATTAGATCCGCAAGCAGTGGGTAGTTAATCTGTTTTTTTGTTTCAGGGAGGAATTTTTAACAGGGCAATAGGAGAAATTGCTGCTTTTTTCAAATACTGCCTTAGGAAGTAAACAGTAAAGAAGAAAATAAATAGTAAATTATCCCCTCCAACCATTATTTTATGATGGAAAACATGATTTCAAGTTTGCTTTCTCTTTAAATTTTCAAGTATTTGCACTCTATATTGAATTGAATAGAATTAGATTTAATGACACATACTGACATCAGTACAGTGAAATGTTTACAAGTTACCACTTATGACACCATCTTAGGTACAAAGGTGCCGAGGTACTGAATATGTAGAGACAAATGCATCACAACTGCTGATCATTGTGATGTGGATTATATCTAATTTTTAGCAATGCAACATGTAGGTGTGGCTCCAAGTGTCCGTAACCAACTCTTAAATAAGATTACAGTATAGTTTCAATATGCTGGTCTGGAGCTGATTGAAAGTAGGGGAAAGGTCAGAAGCGGTCTCTTTCTGTCAATATGAAGCAGGCATGTTTTGTCACATGAGTGCAACTATGCTGTGTGAAAGTATCAGGAACAGCTACACGTTGTGCTTGAGAAATACTAACCACCAAAACATGTTTGCAAAATATTGTTTTTTCACTGAGACTTATAGTATCCAGTTGAGAGGACAGAGGAAAGGTTTAGAACAAAATAGCACTCCATGTGTTTGACACTGGTCTGTAAAGTGAACCTCCTTCTTGAACAGCAAGATATGAATCCTGTAAAGGTTTTAGTAGTATATGTAGTTCATATGTAGTAAAGTGGAAAAAGGTTTCTTTTTAAAGTTCTTGGAAAGGTTTGGGTGGGAGTTTTGAAATTTCACAATAGAGTAGCAAGTTAAACATATGTCAATAAACAGAGCATAATTATTTTTGAACATGAGAAACTAACTGCAAGATTTGCATTTACTTTGATACTTGTCAACAAAATAAATAATTTGAACACAAGTTTCTCATGTTCATATGATTGACGAGTTAGTTTAAGAACTTGAGTCTAAATAACTAACATTACCCCTGTGTTGATGTCATTTAAAATAGCATTTTTAAAGTAAGTTCAAATGTGGTGAATAATATACAGGCACTTTGAAATATATCTGGTGTTAATGTGATATATGAAATGTATATGTGGAAGTGTTTGGATGCAAGTGGTATTTAATTGCTTAATATATGTATTCTGCACTCTATGGGAGTGAAGGGTAATCTTTTACTGACAGATGGAATATACAGTCCAGAGACAGGTCATTCAACCCAGCTTCACTACGCAGATGTTTCTGGTCACATGAACCTCTCTTCATCTCATCCTGTCTGCATTACCTTCTCTCCTTTTGCATCACCTATTATTTAGCTTCCCTTTAAAGCATCTATCCTATGCTTTTCACCTCCGCTTCTCCTTGTGGTTGTGAGTTTCACATTCTGTGCGTAACTGAAGTGTCTCCTGAATCACTTCTGGATTTATTAGTGACTACTTTATATTTTCAGCCTTTGGTTTTATTCTTATTCCATATATGGAAACAATTTCTCCACCTTACCAATGGCCTTCACTCGGAATAAATAATAGCTGTGGTGGACGTAGGGTGTGATAATGACAGATTGGTAAGTGGCTGCTCAGTTATAGAGAAGAGAGAGGTGTTTTCTGTACAACTAGCATGAAAACTAAGCGAGAAAGTTGAATAGTCAGCAGATTAGTTTCTGAGAGTGCATAAGTTGGGTCATGGTCAAGATGAGCTTGGGGCTGACTAGAGTTAATGAAACAGCATAAATGTCGGAGTAGTTCAAAAGGTTAGAGTTGGATAGTACCACTGTTATACAAAATGGAATACACTCAGTGAATGCCTAGTAGTTCAGACCTGAAGCAATGGGCCATCAGCCTCTGAATTGTAACCTATGACATTCTCTTAACATCATGGCCTGGCTCCTCCACACTCTACCAGTACTGTTGAGTTAAGAGATTGACCTCGGTTAAATGACAAATGAAGAAGAGTACGTCAGAAGCCACACATCAGATGTATGTCTGAATGAGACCAGACTGGTTAAGCAACTAAACAGTGGAACAGCATGCCACAGGCACAATTTAGTAACCCATAACTGAAAGATGAGATCAAAGCCCTGCAGTCCTGCCATAGCTAGTCTTGAATGGGGGTGAATACCACTTACATCCAAACACTTCCACATATACAGTTCATATATCACATTAACACCAGATATATTTCAAAGTACCTGTATATTATTCACCACATTTGAGGAAAAGCTTCAGGGAATGTCCTCTCCTCAATGATGGCAGAGTCCAAACCATGAGTGTAAAAGGCAAGGGTGAAACATTTATAACCATCGTGAGCCAAACGTGTCAGGTGGACAGTCTATCTGTGCTTTTCTATGCTCTCCAACCTTGCATAAAAATAAAACAATGGCATCAACCCAATAAATTGTAAATTGCCGATCAGCAAAAAGAGCAAATCTAATTCATCCAATGTTGCCTCATCAGATTACTCTCAATCGTTGGCAAAGTGTTAGAACATATTGTTGACTGTGCTAACAAATACTCAGCAATAATCTGCACATGGTTTCTTGGTTTGGATTCTGCTGGGGCCATTTGATCTAGATGATATTAAAGTTTTGGGTAAAACCTGAACAAGATTGGAGAGAGTGAATGCCCTTTATATTGAGAGCATTATATTGATTGTGACTTAAAAGAGTCTTAGCAAAAAGGGAGAAAGTGTTTGATTGTCTGCGGTCATATCTGATGCAAAGGATGATGGTTGTGATTATGGAGACCCAATTGTCTTGGCTTCAAAATATAACGGCAGCAGTCCCTCAGTGTCTGAGGATTAACTGTATTTCAGCTGGTTGATCAACGACCTTCTCTCCATCATAAGGTCAGAAATGGGGCTGGTTAATGATGATCACACAATGTTCAGTTCCATTAACAATTCCTCACATAATGATGCCATCTTTACCCACATACAGAAAGACCTGGCAGTCACCATACTTGGTAAGTAGCAATCTTAATTTATACAAGTGGCAAGCAATAATCATGTTAAACAGGAGAAAATATAACTATCTTCATGCGACATTCAATGGCATTATCATTGTCAAACCCTCCACCATTAATATCCTGGGAGTCACCAAGGGTAAAGGATGATTGGTAATATTACCAAATGTAAAATTTCCCTGCAATTCTCAAGCCGTTCTAATGGGCATATATACAAGGTGCTTTATCGTGGCTGAGTCAAAACCACGAATACGCTATCTAACTGCAATGAGAAGTACACTAACCACAAAAACTGCCACGATATTTTAAGAAAGGCAGGTCCCCTTTACATTTAATAGAAATTAAGAATGTTCAGTAATGTTGGCATTGCTGTCAAGGCTCACACTTAAATTACATTTTAGTAGTAGATTTGATGCAGCTGAACAAATGGGCTCAGTCTTAGCATTAAAGAGATGCATGACCTCTTTTCACATTGAAAATGAATGTCACTGTGACTGAGTAGATGGATTTAAGCAGGCATTTCATGGCGAATCAAGCAACTAGGGAAACAATTTTGCATTACAGGATAATTATGGAATAATGAGCAGTTTTGATGTTGTCCAAATGGACATGGCGATAAACAATTAAACCAGTTGTCCATTATATACACAACAAAATTGCACTACTTAGAATTAAAGGATTGAAAATGGGGTTCTAAACTGAAAGAGAGCATGGGTGTTACTGGAAATAAGGTAAAGATGTGTGCGATTGAACCCACCAGAAACAATGTGAGGCTTAGAGAGTCAAAGTCTTGATAATTAGGACTTTGAAAGTCCATTGCAAGTGGCCTTGCAGAGAAATAATTTCAAAGATTGGATCAGTATAAAAGAAAATGTGATTTGAATTTGGGAAGCAAACATGAGCAGTGTGGGCGTCAAGAAAGTAAGGAAAGATGGTCTTGTTTGTAATTGAGACAATGGGAATGGAGGAGATGTGAAATGACAAAGTCAGTGGGGGCTTTTGTGAATGGAGTATGAGTAGGAGAGTTTACATGGAAGGATACAGGAAGGTAGTGAAGTTAAAGGAGAACAAGACAAAATGTGTTGAATTGTTGAAGCTCACTCAGAAATAAAAAAACTGAAGATATCTTGGTAAGAAGCTCTCAGGCTTGAATGGACTGCAGAGAGTGAAGACAGATGTAAGATACTGAGATATTTGAAGGTGGCAACAAAGTAGGGAGATAGAAGAGATTTGGCAATAAGAGCCAAAGTATTAACATACCTCTTTGGCCAGAAGAGAGGACTTAACAAAGGATTCCTGTTATTACCCATGAATCAAATCTCTACTAAGGCCCTCAATGTCAATGTAGTCGGCCACAATAAGTCTGTGAAAATCATGTGTCTTGTTCAGACATTAATGAGCATTATGAAGTCAGATGTAGAGATCACTGGTAAATATTCTACTAATTGTTAGATGAATGAGCAGGATAGATAATTTGGAAAAATAGGTGGCAGTGGGCATGATGGGTGAGAGAGAGAGAGATGAAGACAGTTCAGGTCATTGTAAGGAGGCAATGACAAGTGCATTATTTGACAGTATGGCAGAAGCCGTGAATTTATTTCAAAAGGGAGTCAAGTCTGGGAAACTAGCAAGTGAGTGGTAAAATCCTGGAGTGGTTGTGGACAATGTGTTTGAAATACAAGAAATTAAATGAAGCATTACTAGACAATAGGAAGGAAGAGGTAAGTGAATTAGAATCAAGAGTAACAAGAAACAAAGAAAATGTGTAACGAAGTAATGGGCTTCTGTTTGAACCACAATTTGACTGGGCATAGCCAAGTTTAGATTATGTCACCCTCCCCATCTTAATTTTTACCATGATTACAATGGAGACAGTAGAAGGTACAATTGAGAATCTGAGAAGTTCTTCAGTGGCAAAATGTTTGGCATGTAGATTGGGGTCAGCTTTGGGTGAAATTTGTGGGAAAACAAATATAAATTTGTTAAAATATATTAATTCAAAGATTCAGTTTTTTTCTAAATGAATGTTGTACTCCTACTCTACACAGTGTTAATTACTGTCTCATGGTCCATGCAGACTTGGTGAACAGTATTTTTGTTACCAGTAGGTGGTGGCAAAGGCCTACGAGTTATCAAATTAGTTCAACTTGCATGAACTTGACTTTACTATTATATTGCTATTCTTGTATTTTGTAAAATGCTTGGCTAATCTATTTGTTTCATATATTGACCAAATGTGTTGTTTATATTGAGCAAATATGACCAGACTAGTTATCTCTCAAAATGAAGGAGCAAATTCCTGCAGATGCTGGAATCTCTCAAAATGAAGTTCTCTTTGTTCAAGCCATGATTCATCGATTGATGTAGTGTCACATGTACCTAGGTACAGTGAGAAGTGTTGTTTTGCATGCTATACCGGCAGATTGTACCATACAAAGTGCATCTGGCAGAATGCAGAATGCACAGAGAAGGTGCAGAGAGATCAGAATTGACATTTGAGAGGTCCGTTCAAAAGTGTGGTAACTGGGGGGAAGAAATTGTTTTAAAATCTATTTGTACGAATATTTAAACTTTTATACCTTTTTACCTGATGGAGGAGAATGGAAGAGAGTATAACCAGAGTGGGAAAGGTCTTTGATTATGCATATGCAGACTGATGGGATTAGTTTAGTTTGGCATCAAGGTCAGCATAGACATGGTGAGCTGAAGAACCTGCTCCTTTGTTTTGCAGTTCTATGTGTGATATATGTTCTACAGTAATGAACAGGATCAAAGGTATTTGCAGTTGTACAGCTCATCCTTTCTCTGAATTTATTTGGACAGTTGCCTCTTAGTGCAGCACTTCAGTTTATTTGCTGTCAAGAACATGACTGTCAGTAGATAGGATAAACACCTTGAAAGTACATAATCTTGACAGAAGTTTAAAATGTGTTAATCAGGATTTATATTAACAATCAGTGTGACCTACAAGTTTATTTAATTGGTCAGCATAACCTGACAATTCAAGCTTTTTCTTGTGATTGAATAAATTGTAGTTTGAAGGAGCAGTTGAAGTTCAAATAACTATAAATGCAGCATAGTGTTAAAAAGTGTAACCACGTGAGTTTGCAGTCCTCCTATCTGGCATTTATTTTTTAAAGATATTTGTCTTAAAATATAATTGCCAACCTCTCTATACTCCTCCTATTTAATGGGGGACCTGCCACAATTTTTTTAAACTGAGCCTTTAAAGAGAATTCAACAATTAGTACTTAAGCAAAAGCAATGATTTTCTTTTCTCATGATCCATGTTTGGTTCAGAGTTTAGTGTCTTCAAGACAAAGACCTTCATCATTGTTCAACTAGCAAGACTACTAGAGGCCAGTGTCAGCATTGTAAATTGAAAATCCTGATTGAGTTTCCTTTATTTTCATTTTATTCGCTCGTGGGAGTGAGCAGTGCTGGCTGGCCAGGATTATTGCCTGTCCATAGTTGCCTTTGAGGAAGTGATAGTGAGTTGTTGTCTTGAACTGCTGTGGGTGAGCCCACAATGCCCTTCGGGAGGGAATTCCAGGATTTTGACAGAGTGACATTCAGGACGACGAGCGGCTTGGAGAGGAACTTGCAGGTCATTATCTTCCCAGGTATCTGTTGCCCTTGTCCTTCCAGGTGGAATTGGTTGTGGGTTTTGCTGTCCATGAATCTAGAATGTATTTTAAGTATAAGCTGCTGCTGCAATCCATGCCAGTTGAAAGTATTCATTGAACATAGCCATTCCCCTTTCTTCCTCTATCAGCATCAAATTATTTAAAATTTAGGGCCCCTTAGAATTATAGTGTTTGTTTTATATTTGCATTGTCTCTTGTAACTTGGTTACTATGCATAATGTGCAAGTTCCTGTGACTGATCCTTGAAACTCTAGAGAAATAAACGGACGCAACACAACATACTTTCTAGTCATAGTTGGCAGCTCTCCGGAACATCTCGCTCTAATTAAAAAGCTAATTTCTCTGTTTTGACAACCTACTTGTTGAGAGATTTGTTTATTAAATCTAAGCACTACTAGCGACTTGCATACAAGCTTTTTTTTCAGAAATTTCTTGTTTCCTAAAATGGCCATTGGGTTCAAAAGTCTGGCATCATTTTTATGTTAACATTTCAGTTGAAAATCACTTCAAGTAGGGATTCTCATCCGAATGACGTGGAATGCTTTTGTTAGGTTAAAGATGCTTTTGTCGTCTTTAGTGTTTGTGGAAACATGGCTCAAAAGGAAACATTGGAAAAATGTATTATGTGATGTGATTAATCTGTCAATTTCATGTCTCCAGAATTGGACAGTCTGATTCTCTGAACATTTGTTGTTTTTGAAGTATAAAGCCTCCATTTCAGCAAAGTTGTTGGTATGTTTAGAGGATAATTTTTATTGATGTCTCATGCATAGGCTTCAGACTGCCTTACAAGGAAAGTCAGTTTGAGTGTTAGTTGGTACTCAATGAAAACTTGATAACCAAGAACAGTTATTTGTCATTATCAAAAACCATATTCTATGGGTGTTTGCAGACTATATGGAGAAGACAGTATTATATTTCTAACCAATGGAGCTTTCTGACACTGTAGTAATACACTTGCCAACTAGGTTCACTAAAATCAATTTGTCATCAAATAATTTTGATAGAGCAGAGGTTGTGCTGGTGAAGGAGGAGAGGTCTATTGGCCTTGCACTGAATATCTGCTATCATTGACAGGCAGACAAAGGTTACACTATATTGATTTACCTGAACAGTGGTCAGTGCGACAGGTGTGAAATTGCTTAACTCTTTTTCTGCATCTGCTTTACTTCAGGTAAGTGTAAACAGCTGCTGTTTATAGGGCAGTGTTACCTCAGGGTGGAGTTGGAAAGAGTCCAAGTCTGCAGCTCCTGAAGTTTCTCTTTTAAAGAATGATTTTAGGGAATTGGTACAAATAAGACCAGAATAGAGATTTTTTTTGCAAAGTCAATTGGACTCCTGTATAATGTTTATGTAAGTTTGAATACATACAAAGTCAAATTTAATCCAGCAAACTTCAGCCTAATTAAATGAATTAAAAGCCTTTTCTATCATATCGCAAAACACTATGAAAAAAGTCATTTTCTTGAACAGATATCCTGTTGTCTGTTTTAAATTGTATCTGATTAACCCTGATGAAGGACAGTGACAAAAATCAGCCTGCTTCTTGATAAATTTTAAAAATGCGTGTATTGTGCAAGATTTGTTTTTAAAATGGTCAATAAATGTGAGAAATGAAATTGCATTGAATATTACCAGTTCTTCACAGTAGTTCCTAATGAGTAAGCACTTTCTGTAAAACCATAAAAAAAGAAACAGGGTGAAGATGTTTGGCCCCTCAAGGCTACTCCGCCTTTCGATAGGATCATGACTGATCCGACATTCCTTATGTTCACTTTCGTGCACTTTCCCTTTAACCCTGTGATTCTAATACTGATCAAAAACCTGTCTATCTCAGTCTTAAATATGCACAAGGACTCTTCCCCAGCTCTCTGTGACAGGAGTTTGAAAGACACTCAACCATCTGAGAGAATAAGTTCCTCCTCATCTCAGTCTTAAATTGGCACCCTTATGTTCTGCCTCTATACTGTGTAGTCCTAGACTACCCCACGAGGGGGAACATCCTGTCAGCATTTACCCTGTCAAACCCCTTATGAATCCAATATGTTTCAATTAATTTACCTCTCATTCTTCTGAAGTTCAAAGGTAGAGTCCCAATCTGTTTAGACTTGCTCATAAGACAATCCCTCTGTACCAAGAATCATCCTATGAACCTTCTCTGACTTGCTTCCAATGAAATGATATATTTCCTTAAGAGCATCAAAACTGCTCATGGAACTCCAGATGTGATCTCTCAGTACCATGTACAGTTCTAGTAAGATTTCACTACTCTTAAACTTCAACTCTTTTGAAATGAAGACCATCATTCTATTAATCTTCGTGATTACCTGTTGCTACTGTGTGTTTGCTTTCTTTGTTTCATGCAGGAGTACCCCTAAGTTCTTTTGGGTTGACTCTTTGCAGTTTTTTTCAATTTAAATAATACTCTGTTCTCACTATCAAAATGAAGAACTTTGCATTTTCTCAAATTATATTCCATTTTCCAATTTCTTGCCAACTACCTTAAGCTATCATGTCTATCTGTAAACCGTTTGTGTCACTATCTTAGTGTCATCTGCAAATTTGGCTACAATACATTCACTTCATTCCTACAGGTCAATATTATACAGTATATTGCAAACAGTTGCAGTGTCATCACTGATCCTTGTAGAACCCACATGTCATAGCTGACCAGCCTGATCTCCAGTCACTGTTGTCTTTCTATGAGCCAATTCTCTATCCATGGCAATACACAACCTCCAACACTGGCATCTTATTTTATGACTTAACCTTTTGTGAGGTACCCTGTTGAAGTTTTTCTGGAAGTTCAAATACAGCATATCTACTGGTTCCCATATATCTGCTCTGTTTGCGAGTTCCTTGAGAAATTCTAATAAATACATTTCATTGCTGGCTTTATAAAGACAGTGCTTCAAGAACAAGGACTTGCCAGGCTTTCACTATTCAGATTTCCTGTCTGTGCAGGACTCAGCGCTTCTTAATTTTTGCCACTTGATGTGTCACAATGTATATTTTGAAGGCTCTGGTTATATTCTAAGAAATACCTTGTATTTAATTCCTGTCTTTCAATATTAAGGACAGAGAATGAGAGTAAGATCGGCATCTATTTCCATTATACACCTAAAAGAGTAGGCCCTTAATGTTCACAGTTTTCTTTTCTATTGAGCAAATAGAATAGCACTACAAGGTATGGTTGAGCAGGGGCAGAAGTATCCTTATACACTTCTTCCATCTAACTTCAAAAAGATTTTTTGCAAGATATGCATTTCAACCAGTGAGAAGAAAGTTACTGTCTTTATGCGAAAAATGTAAATTTGCAGGTAAAGTGGGCAGTTTGAACCATTGTGCAGATGTACTCATTCTCCAAGTCATAACTTAGGAACATCTCCTTTTTTAAATTCTTAGAGTATATTTATGATGAATGCTTTCTCACTAAATCTGTCACACTATGAGATACCAAAGTCTGTTTGTGAATTACAATACTCAAATCATGGAATAATCTCCTTCTCTTGTTGAATGTGACTCTAACAACATCTGAGAAGCTCCTCACTATTTAGGACAAAGCAGTCAACTTGATTGGCAACCCACCCACCACCTTAAACATTCACTTCACCACTAGCGCACAAATGCATCAGTGTATATCATCTGCAGTATGTGCTGCTATAACTTGCCAAACTTGTTTCACCACTGTCTAAAAGCTGTGATCTCTACCAACTAGAAAAACAATGGAAGCATTTGAAAAGCACCAACTGTGGTTCCTGTCCAGGTCACGCAATATCTTGACATGGAACTATATTATGATTCCTTCACTGTCACTGGAACTCTGTTAATAGCATCGTAAGTATACCTATGCCAGATGAACTGCAGCAATTCAAGAAAGTGGCTTAGCACCACCTTCTGAACAGTTAATAAGGATGGGAAACAAATGCTTCTTTGGAAGTTCAACAAGAGAAGTGAAGAACATTTCGTGCATGATTTGAGTATTGTAATTCACAAACAGACTTTGGTAATTAGAATTCCAATTTCTGCATAGTGCTTCAGAAGGTAAACCAGTTACATTGCAAAAATCTATTATCACCCCACACTTCAGAACGCTCTCACCTTACAACCACTGCACCCCAAACTCCTTAAAATTATAAATTCCTCAGAAGTTTGTATCCATGAAAGAATTTTGGAAAAATGCAAGTATTGCATACAGCTGAGTGCATCTTGCTCTCTAGCTGTATCCAGTGCTTAATATAATTTGGGAGGTGATGCTTCCTCTGAGGAGTAAAGCTGGAGCAAAGCCCATGGCCTTGAGAGTGGCTCAGGTGTTCAGCGTGTGGAGCGTATAGCAGGAAGTTTAGAAAAGCTGAAGTGATAGGAAATTCAATAATTAGGGCATGTTTCTGCAACCGCAGTATGACTCAGGAGTGATCTATCAAATCCCGGATCAAGGAGCAACTGAAGAACATTGTGAAGAGTGATGGTGAGCAGCCAGAAATGTTTATTATTTTTGATACAAATTGCATCAGTAGAAAGAGGAGTGAGGATCTGCTGGCCAATTTTTAAGGAGGTTGAAATGAAATTAATAAGCAAGACTGAATAATCCAAAATGAGAAGGCATAGGTTTAAGCTGAGGGGGAAAGATTTAAAAAGGACCTGAGGGGTAACTTTTCCAAGCAGAGGATGGTGCATGTTTAGAACAAGCTGGCAGATAAGTGGTGGAAGCAGGTAAAACCACAGCATTTAAAAGGCATCTGGATGGGTATATGAATAGAAATGGTTTAGCGGGTTATGGGTCAAATGCTGGCAAATGAGACTAGGTCAGATTAGAATGTCTGGTCCATGTCCACATGTTGGACCAAAAGGTCTGTTTCCATACAAGCTGACTTTAAGACCTGCTTGCCATGAAAAAAGTTCCCTGTTGTAATGCCATACTGTCTGAAATAATCAAGCACAGGAAACCAGCACTCCTTTAGATCCTTCACGATCCTCTGTGTACCTGCAGGAGGAAGAACTGGTATTCCACAATATATGACACACCGATTGTAATGCTATACAAAACCAAGAGTGACCACAGTCATTGCAATAAATATTGTGGCATTTCCTGCTGAGTGTTATGCAAAAAATGGTTTCCCATGTTGTTTTTGCCAGACAACGATCCAAGCAGAATACGTTTACCACAATTCATCAACCTCACCAAAGCACTCAACCATGTAAGCAGAGGTATTCGGTTTAAGCTGTTGGAGATGTTTGCTGGCCCACTGAAGCTGTTAATTGTGATCTGTTCCATAACAAAATGATGGGAGAGGTCAGTTATGATCGAGCAGTATCGGGAAAATTTGAGAACCGCAATGGAGCAAAACAGGATTTGGTTCTGGTGCCGATACTTTTTGGCATATTCTCTTTGTTGTCACATTCCTTCAAATCATGTATGGATGGTGTCTGTCATCATACCAGGACTGATAGAAAGCTTATGAGGTCCTCGACTAAGGTGCACAAATGCTCATCCGAGAGTTGCTATATACGAACAATGCCATACCAACATCTCGTAATGAGAAACAACTTCATCACCAAATGGACAGACTCTCCGGTTTGTAAGAAGTTTGGTCTGACTATCAGTATCAAGGAGACAAATGGTCCAAGACATTGCCATGCCACACCTATTAGCAATAACAACGTGACACTAGAAATGGTCGATTTACTGGTGATTGTGGAGCCTAGTCATTATGAAGCTGTCTGTTACTTGATGCTGAAATCAATACCTGCATCACAAAAGCTGCAGCTGTTCTATCCAAGCTGAATAAGATTTTGTAAAGCAACAACATTTTGCCTGAGAGCATCAAGCTGAGAACCTACCAAGCCTATGTCTCTCTGCATTATGGAACAGTGAACTGACTTGAACAGCACTTACTCAGCAGGCAAAGATTTTGAACAGGTTCCATGTTCACTATCTCCGATGTACCTTCAGTATCTCTTGGCAGAAAAGTCATGATCTCAGAGGTCCTGGAGCATGTTAATTCCATTAACGTATGTCCATAGCTTACCCAACAAGTGTCTGTGCTAGCTTAACCTTGTTGATCAAATTGATGATGGCTGTGAAGACCAGTTAGCCCCTAGGTGACAACCTCGATGTTCATACCTCAGCTATAAGACACTTCGAAGCGAGATATGAATTTTGGAGTCATTTGCACGGACAATTGGGAGATGTTGTTGATGACTGTGAGCTTTGGAGGCTAACTGTTTGATAAAACCTTTTGAGGAAGCAAATAAACTGAAGTAAAAAGTTCAGTTGGCCAAGGAAAGGACCTACATAAAACAGAGGTAATCAAATAATGCAACTTCTTAGCTATTGCCTTGCTGCAGCTAATGGCGTGGTGGTCTTTCGACCCGGTATGGTAGTCTCTCAGCCCGGCATTGCAGCCCCCTGGCTCGAAGTGGTGATGTCCTGATACAGCGTGGTGGTCTCTTGGCAGCCCGGTCAGCAGTCTTTAAGCCCAGTGTGGCCTCGGTGGACTTTTAGCCTCGAGATGATTCCAGAGTGGTCTCCCGGCCTTGTGAGTCTTGAGGTGAAGCCCAGTGCTGTCTCGAGTCAAGGCCCAGTGTGATCTGGAGGTTAGGTGCCAGCATGGACTGGGTTGGAAGGACTGTAGTTCTGAACTTTTATATTTCTCTACTTTCTAATTTGTTCCTATGATCTGTAATGCTGCACGACTTATTGATTTACTTTTCTAATTCTATCTTCCTAAGAACTTGTACTGAAGAATCTGTACTGAGGTACTTTGTACCTAAGATGGCGCTATAAGTGGTGGCTTGTAAACTTTTCACTTTACTCCTGTTTGAGTACATATGTCAATAAAGCTAATTCAATTCAATTCTAGCTAATTCAGGTTATGCTTGGGATAAAAGGGCACAGATGAGACCGTATCTTGAATGCAGTGCACAATATTGGTCACCTTATTGAAAGGAAAATACAAATTTATTGGAAATAGTTAGAAAGATATACTGAATTAATACTTGGAATGAGTTGTCAAATAAGGAATGATTGGAAGGCTAGTGTTCTATTGACTGGCATTTAGAAGTCGAATGCATAATTTAACTGATACATACAAGATCTTGAGGGATCTTGATAGATGTGACGAGGATGTTTCCTTTTATGGCAGAATCTCAAACTGGTAGTCAATGTTTAAAACCCAGGGGTCGTGCACTTAAAAACAGAGGTGAGGTGAAATATGTTCCCTCAGTGTCTTTGGAAACCTTTTCCTGAAAAAGTGATGAAATGGAGTGGTTGAATATTTTTAAGGTAGACTTAGATTCTCGATAAGCAAAGGGATGAAGTTAGAAGGGATAGGTAGAACTGTGAATTCGGGATCACAGTCAGATCAACCTAGATATCATTGAAAATTGAAGCAGGTATGATGTGCTGAATGGCATACTCCTGCTTCTCATTTATATGTTTGTAATTAATGATTTTTAAGGATGGTCAACCAGTTAGCAGAATTCTTATGTCATTAGGCAATTATGACTGAACTCTTGAGACAACTTCTGAAGATGTTGCAAGAATGGTGTGGGTACCTGCATCAAAAGGACGTCCTCCAAAAAATCAGTACAACTTAAAGTCCACAGAAGTCTGGGCCTACAATGATCTGCCCTTTCCAACCATTTCACCTTCTAATGCTACAGCTACAGAGTTAGTGATATTTCAGAAGCAATCAGATGGTTGTCGGAAACTGGCATGCAATGCCGAGAGGGTATTGTCCAAAATGGAGAACATAATATACTGTCATAAAGAAGAAGGCTTGTACAAAATTTCGGGTTACAAACTTGGCATGAAATGCTAGTAGAAACGGACCATTAACTACAGAAAAAAGGAGTAAGCCAATTCAGACTTTTGAACCTGCTGCACAACAGTAAGATCATGGCTGATCATCCAGCTGAGTACTTTGTTGTCAATTTCTGTCCATACCCTTTGATCTTTTTAGTCCCAAGAGCTGTATCTAATTCCTTCTTGAAAACATTTGATGTTTCAGCCTCTGTGATAGTAAAGTACCTAGGTTCATCATTCGTGTGAAGAAATTTATCCTCTTCTCAGTCCTAAATGGTCAACCTCTTCTCCTTTGACTGTAACCACCGACATCAGGAACATCCTTCCTGTATTTTAGCCTGTCAAGTCCCAGATGAGACAATGGGCTGAGGAGTGGCAGATGGAGTTTAATTTTGATAAATGTGAGGTGCTGCATTTTGGAAAGGCAAATCAGGGCAGGACCTATATGCCTAATGGTAAGCCTCTGGACAGTGTTGCTGAACAAAGAGACCTTGGAGTGCAGGTTCAAGGTCTTTGAAAGGATATAGTTCCTTGAATGTGGAATCACCGGTAATAGAATAGTGAAGAAGGCATTCGGTATGCTTTCCTTTATTGATCAGAGCATTAAGTATAGGAGATGGGAAGTCATGTTACAGCTGTACAGGACATTGTTTTTGAGTATTGTTTGCAATTCTAGTCTCTCTCCTATAGGAAGGATGTTATGAAACTTGAAAGTATTCAGAAAAGATTTGCAAAGATATTGTCAGGGTTCGAGGTTTTGAGCAACAGGGAGAGGCTAAATAGGCTGGGGCTGTTTTCCTAAGAATGTCAGAGGCCAAGGGAGTGACCTTATCGAGGTTTATAAAATGAGGGGCATGGATCTGGTAAATAGATAAGGTCTTTTTCCTGGGGTGGGGGAGTCCAAAACTAGAGGGCATAGGTTTAGGGTGAGAGGGGAAAGATTTAAAAGGGACCTAAGGGGCAACTTTTTCATGCAAAGGGTGGTGCATATATGGAATAAGCTGCCAGAGGAAGTGATGGAGGCTGGTATAATTACAACATCTGGATGGGTATGTGAATAGGAAGCGTTTAGAGGGGATATGGACCAAGTTTTGGCAAATGAGATTAGACTAATTTAGGATATTTGGTGGGTATGGACGAGTTGGACTTCAAGGTCTATTTCCATGCTGTACATCTCTATGACTCTCAGTCCTGCAAGAATTTTGTAGGTTTCTACGATAATTCCTTCTTCATCCTTCTAAACTCCAGTGAATACAGTCCTCACTGACACAAACGCTCTTCATACGGGAATCAGTTTGATAAACATTTATTGCACTCCTTCCATTGCCAGAACATCCTTCCCTACAGAAGGAGACCAAAACTACATACAGTACTTCAAGTGTGGTCTCACCAAGACCATGTACAGTTATAGCAAGACCTTCTGCTCTTGTTCTTAAATTATCTCACTATGAAGGTCAACATACCATTTGCCTTCTTCACTGCTTGCTGCACCTGCATGATTAGTTTCTGTGAATTTTGTGCAAAGCAACCCAGGTCTTGCACATTCCCCTTTCCCAATCTATTGCCAATCTATTCAGACAATAAATCCACCTTTCTGTTTTGTTACCAAAGTGAATATCCTCACATTATTCCACATTATACTGATTGGCCATGCATGTTACCACTTAATCAACTTGTCCAAATTGTTCTGAAGCATCATTGCACCCTCCTCAAATCTCACCTTACTACCCAGATTTGTGTATCTGAAAACTTGGAGATATTACATTTATTTCCCTCATCTAAATCATTAATATATATTTTGAAGAGCTAGTGTCCAAGCACTCATCCCTGTGGTACTTTGATCTCTGCCCTTTTATTCCTATTCTATGTTTTCAGTGCCAACTAGTACTCCATCAATTTTAGTACGCTATGCCAAGTTGAATCTGCTTTAGTTTTCCATGATAATCTCATCTGTGGGACTTAATATCAAAAAGTCTCCTTAAAGTCCAAGTCAACCATATACACTGGCTCCCTCTTTTCAACTCTACTACTTACATTCTTATAAAACTCCACTAGATTTGACAAGCATGATTTCCCTTTCGTAAATCCAAACTGATTCTGTCCAATCCTGTCACCATGTAACAAATGCTCAACTACTGTACTTTCTATAATGCTCTCCCGCATTTTCCCTGCAACCAATATCCAGCTAACCGGTCTATAATTCTCAGTATTCTCTTTATCTCCTTTTTTTTTAAATAGTAGGGTTACATTAACAACCCTGCAATCCATGGGAACTGTTCCAGAGTCTGTAGAATTTTGAAGGATGACCACTAATACCACTTTGTTCACTACTTTGGGATGTATATTACTGGGCCTTGGGGATTTATCGACCATTAATCCCATCAATTTCCCCAACACCATTTCCCCCGTAACACTGATTTCCTTCATTTCCTCCCTCTCACTAAAATCTATATTCCCGAATATTGTGTTCTCCTTTGTGAAGTCCGAACCAAAGTACGTTGATCTGCTCAAAAGAAAATCCTGATTGTAAGGGACCAACATTGCATTCATGAATAATTTTCTATTCACATACCAGTAGAAGCTTTTGCAGTCAGTTTGTATGTTTTCCACAATCTTAATCTGATATTCTATTTTCTCTTACTTAATCAATCCCTTTATCCTTCTTTGCTGACTTATAAACTGCTCCCAAACCTCAGCTTTACTGCTTTTTTTGTCTAAATTTATATGCGCTTCCTTGGATTTGCCTTATTAATCATGGTTGAGCCACCTTTCTTTTTTATTGTTGTGCCAAACAGGTATCAAAATTATTGCAGTTTCTCCATGCCTTCTTTCAATGTCCACTGTTGCTTATCCTGCCTCTTGCCTTGTGCCTCTTACCCCACTGTAGATTCCTTTATTTTGACGCAGGACTGGAGTCTTAGAATCAACTTCATCACTTTTCATCTCATTGAAGAATTTTATCATATTATATGCAATTTGTGCCAAGAGGCCTCCTGGATTAAGATAGCCAGTTATTCCTTTCACATTACACAATACCCAATCTAGAATGGCCTGTTCTCCAGTTGGTTCTACAACGTATTGCTCCAGAAAGCAATCTTGTAAACACTTAAGGAATTCCTCGTCTGCGATATTGTTACTGATTCAATTTGCCCAACTTGTATGCAAATTCAAGATGCCTCATAATTACAACTTGACCTTTATTGCTTGTGTATTTAATTTCTTATTTGATACCTTCCCGAATGTTGCTACTATGGGAATCTATATGCAATCACCTGTATGGTTTTCTGTCTCTCGGTGTTTCTAAACTCTATCCATTCAGACTCCTCATCACTGGAGCGAATATTCTTTAACCAGCAATGCTGCCCTCACTCCTTTTATTTTTTGCCTGTCCGTGCTAATACCTGAATACCCTGTGGATATTGAGGTCACACTGCAGCCATGTCTCTGTAATTTTTTGTCTTTTTTTTAAAAACATTCTTAGGCCCATTTACATTATTTTTCACTTGTGGCCCTTTTTGATTCTTGCCCTTATTCTCTGGTTTCACTTTTCTTTTATCCCATTCTGTCTTTTGTTCTTGCCCTTGTTTCCCTCTGTTCTGTCTGCCTGTATAGGTTCCCATCCCCTGCCACTTTAGTTTAAACTCCCCCCAAATGCACTAGCAAACTTTCTTCCAGATCTCAGTTGCTGTCTTGCCCAGGTGCAACCCATCCAGCTTGTAATTGTCCCACCTCCCCCAGAACCAGTCCCAATGTCCAAGGAATTTGAATCCCTCCCTCTTGCACCATCTCCCCAGCCACATATTCACCCGATAAATCCTGCTATTTGTACTCTGACTAGCATGTGGCACTGGCAGCAATCCTGAGATCATTACCTTTGAGGTTGTACTTTTCAACTTGCCTCCCAACTCCACTTTTAGGATCTCATCCTCTTTTTTAACTTGCGTTGTTGCTGTCCAACTCCAAAGTATCCTGTCATTGCCCTATCCTTAATTCTAGCGTCCTAGAATCATGTTGTGATCACAGAAATGTGTATTTGTTCCCCTTGTGATTGAATTCCCTTTTCCTATAGCATTTAGCAGTGACGTTTAGCAAATTTGATGTTGGTGCTAACTTGGAGCAGTTGTCAACTTGATCAGAAATTGCAGCTCTGGTGAAAAATAATTTACCAGAGATGTAAAATTCATGAAGTTATTAAAGATTGTTGAAGTCTGGCCACTATTGAATTCAAAGTAGACGGGCAGGAGGCTGGAAGAACACAACAAGCCAAGTAGCAACAGGAGATGTAGAAGTCAATGTTTTGGGTGTAACCCTTCTTCAGGACTGTGGATGGGTGTGGGGGGAGCTGCAGATGTTTTGTCTCTAACCAATATTGAATTCAGTCAACGGTCCAGGTGATGTCTTAAAACAAAACTAGCCATATGTCAGCCATGCAGCTGGATTATTACTACTGTATGTACTCCAGTAACAGTTGATCTCCTGTAAAAGTCGACCCCCTATTTTTGACCAAATAATCTGGAATTTTCCTTATATCTCGTGTACAAGTCGACCATTGTTCTTCACTGATAACAGATCAACGTTTGAGTCAGTGTGCTGGCTGTCAGGTCCCCTGCAGCTTTCCAGTCTGTCAGTTGTCCTGTTCTGCTTCCAGTCCGCTGACTGTTGTGTTCCAATCTGGGTTTCAGATGTACCATAACTTTTTTTTTCTCTAAATTCGTTAAGAAATCATTTGGGCTTCTGCTAATGGGGACGGTCTGAATTTTAATGGGCATGAATTTCAGCCCCTTAAAAATAGTATCTGTGTAATAGGCAACCCCATAAATATAACCTTAAAAAGTAGTCAAAAAAAAAATTAAACTATTACTTGAGAATATTTGGTATTACTGTCTTTTGCAATCGATCATAATTTCAAACTGATTCAATGCACTGCCTTCTGTATGGAACAGCATTAGACTGTGCTGATGAAGGCTGAGGTAACTGAGTATATCGGGCCATTTGAATTGCAGAAAGGCTAACTGATACCTTTTTTTATTGTGGTACATTCTTCAACATGTAATTAGTTCAAAGATACATGGAACAAAGCTTCAAATAATAACTAATATTGTTTTGTTGCAAGTCGGATTTATCCTGGATTGTCTGAGCGCAATTTATTTGATCGACGAATGTTTCTGAAGGGTCCACAGTCGTAGTTTCCCTAACCCATGAACCGAGAGACCCGAGTTCAAGTCCCACCTGCTGTAGAGGTGTGTAATAACATTTCTGAACAGGTTGATTAGTAAAATAGATTTCAAAAAAGAAAATAATGTTTCTGCAATGTTACATTGAGCATGTATTCTCAATAATAAGCGAGCAATTTGAGATTGAATTCTATAGTACTGCTTTGAATTTTAGATACCATACCAAAGGATGATCCTGGTGCACAATTTGAAACATTTGAGTTCTTGTGAGAGGTTTGCTTCTTGCAAACCAGATGATCCACATGTCATTCCATCCTTTTCAAATTCGCACACTGAGGGACATAACTGATGCAGACAATGGTGATCCTTAAATTTGCATATCAAAAATAGGCACTCATCTTGTTCCTCACTGTGATTGGTCACTGAGTGGACCAGTTTGTTGCAATACCTCACCACCACCACTGTCACTGCCACCGCCACCGCCACCACCCCAGTTTGAGATGTGTGTGTTTTCACGTGCCACTTTGTGTAGAAAAGCATTTTGGGACATCTGGGTCCACAAGAAGTACTATAGAAAAGTAAGGCTGTCTTTTCATATGTTTGGGTAATGAATGAATTAATGAATGTCACTTCTCGGCTTTTTGGCTAAGATCAAGTGTCTATCCTTATCAGAACATGTGTTGAATTGTGAGTCATCAGAACCAATAGGATCATTGCTGGATCATGATTGGACATTGGAGGATTGTTGCTTGAGCTGACCTGCTCTTGGTGGACCTTCATGCTGGATTCGGCCTAACGCCAATTCGGAGAAAAGCCCCCCTGGAGCAATGGCCTCAATAGCCACCTGTGGCCCAGGCCAGGGAAGCCGGAACATAGGGTATCTGTGAAGAAGGTGGAAGAATGCACACTGGTCAATTGGACCTTTTTCATGAAGAAATCTACTGCCTGCAGGCTTTCCCCATTGGTGGATATTTCGACTTGTGCTGTATCGGGCAGGAAGAGTCTCGCACTCCTCAGGGATATGATCGCCTATGTGGAGGACAGAGCGTTGGACACCTGCCAGATCAGCCTGGACCAGGAGAAAGCCTTTGACAGGATATGACACACATATATGAGAGATGTTCTCTCCAAAATGGGCTTTGAGGAGGGAATCTACAATTGGGTCAGACTGCTCTACACCAACATTGTCAGTGCAGTCTCAATCAATGGGTGGGAATCAGATAGCTTCCCAGTCAGGTCTGGAGTCAGGCAGGGCTGCCCTCTCTCTTCTGCCTTATTTGTGTGCTGCATAGAGCTATTTGCCAAGTCCATCAGGAAGGATGTGAGCCTGAGAGGGGTGACTATTCCTGGCAGCGGGGGCCTGCAGGTTAAGGCCTCCCTGTACATGGATGACGTCGCCATTATCTGCTCGGATCCGCTGTCCGTGCACAGACTCGTGCATATGTGACCAGTTCGAACGGGCCTCAGGGGCCAAGGTAAACCAAGGCAAGAGTGAGGCCATGCTGTTTGGGAACTGGACTGACCAATCCTTGATCCCCTTCACCGTCAGGACTGACCACCTGAAGGTGCTGGGTACTTGGTTTGGGGGGCTGGGGCGTGCGCCAAGTCTTGGGAGGAGCGTATCAGCAAAGTGAGGCAGAAACTGGTCAGATGGAAACTACGGTCGCTCTCCATCGCGGGAAAAAACCTGGTCAGCAGGTATGAGGCACTGTCAGAACTATTCCCAGAACCTGTGCCGCTGCAGTCACCCGGGCCATCTTCCAATTTATATGGAGGTCAAAGATGGACCGGGTCCGAAGGGACTCTATGTATAAAGATCTGGGCAGCAGGGGAAAAAATACACCCAATGCCACCCTCACCCTGATGGCCACCTTTGTGTGTGGCTGCATCAAGCTGTGCATGGATCCCCGGTACGCAAACACCAAGTGTCACTACATACTGAGGTTCTACCTGTCCCCCGGTGTTGTGAAGGGTGGGCCTGGCCTCACTGCCATGGAATGCTCCGAGTAGTTGGACTGTTCTGTATCACCTGCCCTTCGTGGAGCAGTTTATGAAGAAAAACACCTTTGACCACAAGTCCATCAGGAAGTGGTCAGCACGTAGTGTCCTTGAGACCCTTCAGGAAAGGGAGAGGGCGGTTCCTATTGAGCGGTTCCCTGAGCAGACTGTCAAACTCATTTGGCAGAATGCCTCATCACCAGAACTTCCCAACAAGTTGGCTGGTGGTGAGAAGGGCTTTGCCGGTGAGATCCTTTATGCACGCCCGGATTCTCAGCCGTACTGCATGCTGCCCTCGAAAAGGCTGCGGAGGGGACGAGACTGTCACACACCACCTTCTGGAATGTGCCTACGCAGAAGTAGTCTGGAGAGGAATGCAGTGATGTTTGTCGAGGTTCGTCTCGAGCAGCGCCGTGACATGGGACTCTGTGCTCAACGGTCTGTTCCCCGGGACGCACACTGAGACAAACATCAACTGTGCCTGGAAGATCATCAACTCGGTGAAGGACGCTCTCTAGGCAGTCCGAAACCTGTTGATCTTCCAGCTGAAGGAGTTGACCTCGACTGAGTGTTGCAGACTGTACCATTCCAAGGTCCAGGGAATGTTGAGGGACGTGCTGAAGCTTGGGGCAGCTGCCGCCAAGGCGCGATGGGGAAAGACCACCATGTAACATCTGCCTGTCTGAGAAGAACAGGGGGCCCACGCAGTCATTTGGGCTCTGCTGACACCTCAGCTAAATATATGGATATATGATTGATAAACGTACAGACCTGTACATATGAATGATAAATTCTGATCTCTGTATGCAAATGTCTATGTATGTATAGCATGACCAACTTACAGACCATCAAAATATTTTATGAATAAGGTATATTTTGAAATAAAAAAAAATTTTGATGTGACCTTCAGACGTGTGAAACAATGTGAGAGTGTCCTAAAGGTATTTGAGGAGAAAGAAGGTGAGGCCTCCTTCTCCATCTGTCTGCGGTGCCATTGTGTGTTCTCCCTGCACAGAGGAGCCTGGTACATGTGTACTATCCGCACATCCCAGCAGCTGATGTCCTGACTTTCCTGGGAAGGTACATGCAGCTTGAAGTAGACAGCACTGACGTCGTACACCCCTTTGGAACCTGAACCAGTAAGAAGCAGGTCAAGGTGACCCCCCCCCCACCAAAACATGGAAATGACAGACCCTCTGAGGGGACTGGTTAAGCCCAGCCCCCACCTGGTGAGAACCAGGGGTACCACTGCACCCCAATCCAGGCACCTGGGAGCTGCGATCCTCTGACAATCCCTCTGTCAGACCTAGAACTGGACTCTTCTGACCTCGTTCTCACCCCGATGACACCACACTTGCGAAATGGCCCCAGGAGGAACTGGGCAGCTACCTCAGCCCTGCGAGGGTCCAACAGTTCGCCCATACCATGGGGATGCAAACAGTCCTCCTAGTGATAGGACCGTTGCTGAATGGACATTGATAACCTTATAAACTTTAAAATGGATGTTAAAATTGCCAGCATAAACATATGTAGTGTTAAATCTTCTGCATGATGTGTCTCCATGTTTGTTTTCCTAAAGCTTGGGTAGCTGCCACCACAGCACAGTGGGGAAAGATCGCTGTGTAAGGTCCTTCTGCTGAAGAATAGTGGGTTCATTCAGTAATTGGGCCCTGCTGACTCCTCAGCTAAATGCCCAAGAGGTTGACAGTAAATACAGAGTTTGGTGAACATCAAAGACTTAATTTGTTCCCTGTAAGTAACAAGAGTATAGATCTGAATGGCTCCATTAACTGTACATGTACCAAAGATTTCTTTCTATGAATAAAGTATATTTTTGAAATTAAAAGTCGATGAAAGTGTATTTTCTGTTTCATATTAGTACAATTTTCCAAAATAAATTGTTGCTTTCCAAATCTAGTATCAGTTTCGTATATTGAAGCATACTGGCATGATCAGAAAGTATGTTTCCTTACTATGCACAATCAATATCTTTTATGGTGAAACAGCTGCATCCTTTATTATAATATATACACCATGCAGACCCAAATTCAAGATTTTCAACAGCACCTGTTGTGTTAAAATGAATGTTATTTATTCTCTCTCAGATATCTGGAATTTACAACATAGCATTTCTCACATTTGATTTCAGCTTCACCTTCATAAAAAAAATCAGATATCAAAGTAGTAAACTTTTACAAATTAGAATTAACTTGGCTTTATTATCATTGATCTCCTGTGAGACAGGCCAGCTTGCTTGACCTAAGTTAATCCTTAATGTTGAAGCAAGGGCTCACAGTATGTTGTTAGGATTCTAGTACAAAGTTCCAGAAGAATGATCCCTTCTCTCTGTTGGAATCACTTGCTTACAGTGTATAGATGTTAATTACTTTGCTTGAATTTCCTGCAGTAGTTTGGTATAACTGCATACAAACAGCTTTGTGCTTATTTTAGAAGGAGATGATATGCCTTTCTCTTTCTCTTTGTCGTGGTTTGAGATAGTCAATATCTTTAATTTTGAATTATTCAATCTGAGAATAATACCCTTTTGAATTGGTTTCAGGGAAGGCTATTGATTCACAGCAGTCTGGAATGTTCATTTTGTTCCTCCTTTGAGACAAGTTTGTGATTTCAATCCATTAGAGTCAGGTTACAGTCATGAGATGACCATTGTTTTTCAACTTCTAGCATTCAGTTTCAAAAGTTTTGTCTTTCAATATGACGGCAGCAGGGTAGGAAGTGTTTGGGGTCCTGGCCCGTCTGTTCTGATCTTTAGTTTTTAAAAAAAATTTCTAACATCAAAACGCATCTTCCCGTTTTGCGGCTTCGGGGTAGAAAGAAGGTTTCGAGAGGCTGCTGCAGTGGAGAAAGTCAGTGTATCTACCCGCTCTTTATGGCCATTTCGGCCATGTCTTGGTGAGTCCTACAACGTAATGGGCTGCATCAGCGATGAGCTGGGATTCCTTTCAGCAGCTTCTTTGGCGTGGTGTTGGGTCCGTTACGGGATTCCAACGGCCCGGGATTTCTTTCGGCGGCGGTGGCTTTTGACGGCAGCCTGGGATTCCTTTCGATGGCTTCGGTAGCGTTCTGGCTCGGCTTCAGCCTGTGGTTTCTTGCAGGGGTTTCGGCGGCGTATTCGGCATCATAGTGGGTCCGGCTGGGACTCCAGTGACTATAAAGGTTCATTTTGGCATCATGTTTTCTCGACATTAGGAAGTCTGGAGCTGTGAATTGAGCTAAGGTAGACCTTGTCTTATTTTTTTTAATATATATGATTTGTTATTAAAAAGGCACTGGAATATGGCAACTTACACACTTCACTCTACTTTTTTTGTTAAAAATTACAGTGCCAATGCATTTTTACTCTCTGGATAAATTAATTTTAGGTCCGACTAGGTACTAGAAATGACAATGCACTTGGAATATAGAAGGATTAACCCCATCAGTCTAGCACAGTATGTTCTGATGAACATACCTTATGATAACCACCAGCTTGTTCTGTGAATTATCAAGACTTGTGAATGCCGGTTTTGATTAACTGCGCTATAATAGGCTCTGAAATATTTGACTGATTACTATGAAAAAGCCAAAAAATAAACACTGCTGATGCTGGAAATCTGAAAAAAAAGCAGAAATTGTTCGAGAAACTCAGAAGGTCTGGCAATATCCGAGGAGAGGAAGCAGAGGGCTTTTCAGGTCAGTTTTTTCAGTACCGCAATGTTACTTTCTGCTTCCTCTCCACAAATGCTGCCAGACCTGCTGAGTTTCCCTAACAATTTCTGTTTTTGTTTTAGACTGGTTGCTATGAATTCCTGTATTTATTGGTACATCTGATAATCCCATTTTGTATATTATCTTAAATTATAATAGTTCGGCTTTGCAGAAGGTGTCTCAATGTGAGTTTCTAAACTAAAGGGTTACTAATGTCCTCTTTGTGATTCTTATTTTGCATAAACAGTTTCCATTTTTTTCTTCCAAAGATGATGGCAGACTAGCAGAGCTGAGCCTGGAACTTGTCCACGTCCGTTAGCTTTCTTTCTTTTTTTTCTTCTTTTCTCTTTTGTCTTTTTCTTTAGTACTGGAGAGTGGCTGGTGAAGAAGGAGACCTCCAGCAGGAGCGGCAACAATGCCAGGATGAGCCAGACACAACTCCACCCTAGCCCGAGGTTTCTCGGCAAACGAGCAGCATGTTCTGGACTGACAACCCTGGCCCAGACACTCAGGCTGAGCTGAGGCTCCAGTTCCATGGCTACCACGCCTGAAGGAGCAGAAACATCAATGCAAGGGTCGGTGGAGGACCCCAATGACCGACAATCAGCAGCAGCATCTGGCGAAGCGTCAGATGGGGCAAAGAAAGTACAGTAGCCACACATTGCTAGACCCATGTCTCCAGCTTGGATCCAATCGCAACTGAGGTGGCAGCAGTGGCCCATAGCCGAGGACCCAGAGCCTGTTACAGAGACCCAGGAGTCTGGTTCAGAGACCCTGCCAATGTCAAGCAATAACTGGAGGAGTAATGGAAGAAGAAGAGGAGAGAAAAATGAACTCTATTGCAGTAACATCTTGCATTATGTTCAGTGTTTCAAGATGGTGCTGGAGCATGGCACCATTTTGCGCACAACATGTGAAAAAACACTTTTCACTTTTTTATGTGCATGTGACAATAAATCTAAATCTCTGAATTTCTCAAAATACACAGCTGGAAAAGAGAAGTTTGGATAACTTAGTACATCTTAAATTGCCACGGGGTGTGTCTTATTTGGTTATATTAAATCAGTTTTGAGGAATATATTAAAATTAAGACAGATAAATAAAGATAAATTAAAAATGTGGTAATTCATTAACTTGTTTTTAATGGCTTTGTAACATTCGTTTGTGTTGGGTGCTCTATGATTCCTGTGATTTTCAGATTTTTGTTGCTGCTTTTCATGCAGCAACAGATGGATTGATTTTTGATTTATTTGAGAACCCAAGTGATATGGTGAACAGACAGAAAAGTGAAAATGACTCTGCCTGATCTATTATGATTTTCTAAATGTTCTGAACTGAGTCAAAGTTCAAAATCAAAACATTGAACTTGTTCAAATATAAGCTTCTTGGCCTTATACATGTAAAGTTAATTAAGTAACCAATGCAAACAGTAGACCTTTTGATTATCATTTTTGAGATTAATACATAATTGCCATATCTCCCCACTTTAAATCAGTCAATTACATTTAAAATTCAGGTAATTTTGAAGAGGAGAAAGGGTTTCCTTGTTCTATATGTGGTAATTGTGGTTACTGTATTGCTCAGTTGTTGGGTGCTGTCTTTTATTTGCTCTGCTGTGCAACTTGGTTGCATTTTACTTAAATTAGAATGTATCTAAACATTTTCAATCGACCTTGAACATCATCTGCACAGTTGCAAGCTATAAAATTTGTCTTCAGTGGCTAATGGTAAGCAGTATGTAATGACTGTACTATGTAGCGAAGATGTGTTGTATTACATGAATAATGCAGTTTGCATTAAAGTGGAAATGGTCTTAAAGCATACCCTGTGAGAGAGAAATGTTGGACGACAATAATATGATTGAGATGCTTCAATCTATTCCTGAACAAACATAAAAATGTATTTGGTTTTATGTCTAAATTTTGTCTTCAAGTAACATGGCAGGGCTAGATTGAAACTAGGAGACTGGTATACTGTTGATGGAAAGTTGTTTTCTTTCATTAAGCATTTATTTTGCAAATGGTAACACTTTGATGATATATCTCATCAACAAATAAAATAATGCTGAATGGTTTCTCCCAAGAAATCAAAGCATGCAAACTAGCCAGTGATTTACTATTTCTACATCAGAATTCAAGTCCACCTGAGCAGAAATGAGAGAACTTTTTAGCTTGCTTCTGGTACAATATCAAATTGTTGACCTATAACAATATAACAAACCAATTATTATCGCCAATTAGGTCAGTTAACTTGTTTATGTATCTGGTTTAATCATTACTACATGATAATTGGAGGTATTTGTTACTAAATGTATGCACAATCAACCAATTCATATGAAATTCACTCCTAAATGCTTTGCTTTACCATCCTTTATTATAGACTCTAATATTTTCACAGTGACGGATGCAAAGCGAACGAGTCTGTAGTTAGATTTTTTTTGCCTCTTTCCCTCATTAAATGAAGTTGTTTACATTGCCAGTTTTCCAATCCTCTGGGCATTTTCCAGAACCTAAGCATTCTTAGAAGATTACTCCCATGGCATCCACTATCTCTGTACCCTATTTCCATTAATATCCTGGGATGCATCACACCAGGTCCCTTTATTTTTCTCTCCCTATCTTGCTTTCCATGCCTAAATCCAAATATTTTGAAATAATTATTTTATACAGAGTAGGATTAAATGAATAATTTTCAGAGTGAAAGGTGGTGACAAAAGGGGTACTGCAGAGACTAATATTTGGGCCCCAGCTATTCACAATATATATCACAGATTTTGATGAGGGAATCAAGTATATGATTACAAAGTCCACTGACAACACAAAACTAGTGGAATTGAGAATGAGGAAAATGTAAAGAGGCTTCATGGTGGTAAAGACAGGTTGACTGAGTGGGCAAATTTATGGTAGATACAATATAATGTGGATAATTGCGAATCAGTCCATTCTGGTAGAAAAAACAGATTGGCAGAATATTAATTCAAATATGGTGGATTGGGCAGTGTTGATGTAGAAAGGGATTCAGGTGTCCTTATATGCTGGAAGCAAGTAAGTAATTAGGAATGCAAATGGTAGGTTGCTGTTCATTGCAAGAGTGTTTGAGTTCAGAAGACAGGAAGTTTTGCTGTAGCTATACAAGGCCTTAGTGAGTCCACATGTGGGAGCATTGTGTACAGGTTTGGTCTCCTTTCCCCAGAAAAAGATATGCTTCCCATAGCGGAAGTGTAGTTAAGGTTCACCAGACTGTTTCCTGGAATGGCAGTTTTTACACATGACGAGAGATTGCTTCAACTGATGCTGTATTCACTGGTGTTTTGAAGGACCAGAGTGATCTCATTGAAATGCATGCAATTTTAACAAGTGTCTTATTGGACTAGTGACGTTAGTAAGCTTACTGTTGAGCATGTTTTGGAGATATAGCTGTTATCCATTCCGCTCATATGAACACAGCCAACAGAGTAACCCATGACTCAAGGTGAGAAACATGCTGGGGATCCCTGCATGCTCAAGCACTTTCTTCCCAAGAAACGTGCAGTGTTCACCTGAGGTAGTGGACGTTAATGCAGTTGAGCCACCTTTTCTGACTTATCCAAGTTATTCATGCCTCTTATTTGAAAGTAAACTACTGAAAATACAAATCTGTTAAGATGCAGAGCTTTGTGTTTTCGGTTGCATTTGGTCCACTCTCAACATCTCAACTTTGACATGCCAGCTGAAGTCTTGGAAATGCTAATACATCAAGGAACAGGTGGCTGGCCATTGTAGTTTCCTTACATTAATTTGCATTTTTTATAAAGAAAAGTATGTTCTAAATAAAAATAAAATTTGAACTTGCGAGTTTCTTTTTATTTCTTCCAAACAATGAGTGACTACTTTTGTTAACATTTTGTTCTGTTCTGTAAATATTCAGCACCTGTTTCTTTTTTCCGTTCCATAACTCAAGTCACTTCGTTCCTATGAGATCTAAGCTTTGTACCTTCTCTGAAGTACCTTCGTATGTAGTACCACAATACTACCTAATAGTGAGCCTAGAATAATGGATATCAGTATTTGTTTGATTGTGGAAGCTATCACAAATGAACCTGATACTGTTTGCTGTCATTCATTGCTTGTGTTTTTATTATTCACTTTATTTGTTTTTATTATTCACTTCCTTTTGTTTTTATTATTCTTTATTCTTATTATTGGTTAAACCCAATCTATTGTCCAAAAACAAAATTTAACTTTGTGTAAGGCTAACTTTGCTTGCTCAACATACAGTTGCAGTAGTATGGGCATTGGCCATCCACTACCTTCTGCAAAATGTTTCAGTTGGATAAAGGGTAATAAAAAAAAGTACAACAATGGAATAAAATGCAAAATACTTTATGTTTTGCTAAGCGACCTGTTTAAATTATGTATTTTTTATGTTAACAACAGTTTCATGTCTTTGGAATTCTGCCAGTGTCAGTAGGTCAATGCTACCTTGCCTTATTTAATCAATATAGATATCCTTCACCCAGTAAGCTTTTATTTGTCCAGATGTATACAGATGCAAATGCTTAGTTGGTGGTTAGCTGTCCACCGTTCATTTCTGTGACTCGAGCAGTTGGAAACATTCAGTGTTACAGATCAGACATATGGTGGCTGGAAGCCAGTTAAATAACTTGAACCAGTACTATTTTCAATAGGGAGTGTGTGGCAGCTGATACTTAGAATTTGCTTGAGCAGTTGATAGAACATAGACCTTTCTTTGACCTTTATAAATCACATGGTATAATGCAAATCAACATGTTTGGTGGCAGTTATTCAAAGTGGAGACATTCAAAGTAATTCATGGAGCTCATCAAATCTAGATGTTTGTATTTTTAACCTAATTACATTTCTTAATTTGTGAGATTTTTGATTAACCTCAGAATCAAGATTAGCTGAATCAAGAAAGTTCTGCTGATTTGTTATTATTACAGTGGTAGCGCACACAGTAATAAAAATAGATATAGTTGCAAATAATCGGCTGAACTAATTGTTGGAGGAAAAGTAATGTGCTCATTTTCAATCAATGATCTTGAAGCACCTTTTTTATACCTTTTCCATTATCTTTAAAATATGCAAAAGAAACAGAAATGAAGATCTCACTTTCACCAGCAAAGATAAACATGATTCCCGATTTGACATTACATTATTACAGAAACACACTATGGTGCTGTTGTTATGTGTTCTTAATTGAGCTTTAATGAAGCAAAACTATGAGCAGAGAACTAAAATTCACAGCTCACATTGCCCTGTATTGCTTTCTAGACCACTGGTTAACTTCACATTTTATGAATGATGTTAATAGTTTTGTCGCTCATACTTAATTATCTTTATTTTTTCTTGTGGACTTTTCCTAAGCTGTAGCACCTGTGACTAGTTATGATTCTTTGCTATGTGCCCACTGTAAGAATTTTTAATCAGCTGCAATGCACCATTAACACGTCAGGTTTGAAGAGGACATCCAGGTGCAAAATTTCCCACATATTTGCAAGAGGTTTCACATTTTCCCAAGAATAGATTCCCTCAAGAAGATATATTATACCCAGGTTAACCATCCAAACTAAGTGAGTTCGTAATTATCTTTGATTCTCATGGCTGACTCATTGTAATTAGATTTAAAACAAGACAATCATAGTCATAGAGATGTACAGCATGGAAACAGACCCTTTGGTCCAACCTGTCCATGTCAACCAGATATCCCAACCCAATCTAGTCCCACCTGCCAGCACCCGGCCAATATCCCTCCAAACCCTTCCTATTCATATACCCATCCAAATGCCTCTTAAATATTGCAATTGTACCAGCCTCCACCACTTCCTCTGGCAACTCATTCCATACACATACCACCCTCTGTGTGAAAAAGTTGCCCCTTAAGTCTCTTTTATATCTTTCGCCTCTCACCCTAAACCTATGTCCTCTAGTTCTCAACTCGCCGACCCCAGGGAAAAGACTTTGCCTATTTACCCTATCCATGCCCCTCATAATTTTGTAAACCTCTATAAGATCACCCCTCAGCTTCCGATGCTCCAGGGAAAACAGCCCCAGCCCTGTTCAGCCTCTCCCTATAGCTCAAATCCTCCAACCCTGGCAACACCCTTGTAAATCTTTTCTGAACCTTTCAAGTTTCACAACACCTTTCCAACAGGAAGGAGACCAGCATTACATGCAATATTCCAACAGTGGCCTAACCAATGTCCTGTACAGCTACAACAGGACTTCCCAACTCCTATACTCAATACTCAGACCAATAAAGGAAAGCATACCAAACGTCTTCTTCACTATTCTATCTACCTGTGACTCCACTTTCAAGGAACAATGAACCTGCATTCCAAGGTCTCTTTGTTCAGCAACACTCCCTAAGACGTTACCATTAAGTGTATAAGTCCTGCTAAGATTTGCTTTCCCAAAATGCAGCACCTCGCATTTATCTGAATTAAACTCCATCTGCCACTTCTCAGCCCATTGGCCCATCTGGGCAAGATCCTGTTGTAATCTTTGCTGTCCGCTACACCTCCAATTTTTGTGTCATCTGCAAACTTACTAACTGTGTCTCTTATGCTCATATCCAAAACATTTATGAAAATGACAAAAAGTAGAGGACCTAGCGCTGATCCTTGTGGCACTCCACTGGTCGCAGGTCTCCAGTCTGAAAAACAACCCTCCACCACCACCATCTTCTACCTTTGAGCCAGTTCTGTATCCAAATGGCTAGTTCTCCCTGTATTCTGTGAGATCTAACCTTGCTAACCAGTCTCCCATGGGGAACCTTGTCGAACGCCTTACTAAAGTCCATATCGATCACATCTACTACTCTGCCCTCATCGATCCTCTTTGTTACTTCTTCAAAAAACTCAATCAAGTTTGTGAGACATGATTTCCCACGCACAAAACCATGTTGACTATCCTGAATCAGTCCTTGCTTTTCCAAATATATGTACATCCTGTCCCTCATGATTCCCTCCAACAACTTGTGCACCACCGACGTCAGGTTTATTGGTCTATAGTTCCCTGGCTTGTCCTTACCACCCTTCTTAAACAGTGGCATCACGTTAGCCAACCTCCAGTCTTCCGGCACCTCACCTGTGACTATCGATTATACAAATATCTCAGCAAGAGGCCCAACAATCACTTCTCTAGCTTCCCACAGAGTTCTAGGGTACACCTGATCAGGTCTTGGGGATTTATCCACCTTTACCCGTTTCAAGACATCCAGCACTTCCTCCTCTGGAATATAGACATTTTGCAGGATGTCACCATCTATTTCCCTATGTCTATATCTTCCATATCCTTTTCCACAGTAAATACTGATGCAAAATACTCATTTAGTATCTCCCCCATTTTCTGCAGTTCCACACAAAGGCCACCTTGCTGATCTTCGAGGGGCCCTATTCTCTCCCTTGTTACTCTTTTGTCCTTAATGTATTTGTAAAAACTCTTTGGATTCTCCTTAATTCCATTTGCCAAAGCTATCTCATGTCCCCTTTTTGCCCATCCTGATTTCCCTCTTAAGTATACTCCTACCTCCGTTATACTCTTCTAAGGATTCACTCGATCTATCCTGTCTATACCTGACATATGCTTCCTTCTTTTTCTGAACCAAATCCTCAATTTCTTTAGTCATCCAGCATTCCCTACACCTACCAGCCTTTCCTTTCACCATAACAGGAAAATACTTTCTCTGGATTATCATTATCTCATTTCTGAAGGCTTCCCATTTTCCAGCCTGCGAACATCTGCCCCCAATCAGCTTTTGAAAGTTCTTGCCTAATACTGTCAAAATTAGCCTTTCTCCAATTTAGAACTTCAACTTTTAGATCTGGTCTTTCCTTTTCCATCATTACTTTAAATCTAATAGAATTATGTTCACTGGCCCCAAAGTGCTCCCCCACTGACACCTCAGTCACCTGCCCTGTCTTATTCCCCAAGAGTAAGTCAAGTTTTGCACCTCCTCTAGTAGGTACATCCACATACTGAATCAGAAAATTGTCTTGTACGCACTTAACAAATCCCTCTCCATCTAAATTATTAACACATGGCAGTCCCAGCCTATTTTTGGAAAGTTAAAATCCCCTACCATAACCACCCTATTTTTCTTACAGATAGCTGAGATCTCCTTACAAGTTTGTTTCTCAATTTCCCTTTGACTATTAGGGGGTCTGTAATACAATCCCAATAAGGTTATCATCCCTTTCTTATTTCTCAATTCCACTCAAATAACTTCCCTTGATGTATTTCTGGGAATATCCTCACACACACACACACACACACACACACACACACACACACACACACACACACACACACACACCCCTCTTGCCTCCCTTTCTATCCTTCCTGTAGCATTTGTATCCTGGAACACTAAGCTGCTTGTCCTGCCCATCCCTGAGCCATGTTTCTGTAATTGCTATGATATCCCAGTCCCATGTTTCTAACATCCAGTCCCTGAGTTCATCTGCCTTCCCTGTTAGACCCCTTGCATTGAAATAAATACAATTTAACTTATTAGTCCTACTTTATCCCTGCCTGCCCTGAGTGTTTGACTCGCTTCTGTTCTCAACTGTACCAGTCTCAGATCGATCTCTTTCCTCACTATCTCCCTGGGTCCCACCCACCCTACCTTACTAGTTTAAATCCTCCCGAGCAGCTCCAGCAAATTTCCCTGCCAGTATATTAGACCCCTTCCAATTTAGGTGCAATAAGTTCTTCTTGTACAGGTCACTTCTACCCCAAAAGAGATTCCAATGATCCAAAAATGTGAATCCTTCTCCCATACACCAGCTCCTCAGCCATGCATTCATCTGTTTTATTCTCCTATTCCTGCCCTCACTGGCTCATAGCACCGGGGGTAATCCAGATATTACGACTCTTGAGGACCACCTTTTTAAATTCCTGCCTAACTCTCTCTAATCTCCCTTCAGAATCTCAACCATTTCCCTTCCTATGTCATTGCTTCCAATGTGGACGGTGACCTCTTGCTGGTCCCTTTTCCCCCGTGAGAACATTCTACACCGTGTCTGAGACATCCTTGATCCTGGCACCAGGAAGCAACACACCATTCTGATTTTTCGCTGCTGGCCACAGAAACATTTGTCTATACCTCTGACTAGAGAATCCTCTTACACAATTGATCTCTTGGAAGCCGACGTACCCCTCGTTGCATTAGAGCCAGTCTCAATACCAGAAACTTGGCTGTTCGTGCTACGTTTCCCTGAGAATCCATCACCCCCTACATTTCCCAAGTTAAAAATCACACAACACCAGGTTATAGTCCAACAGGTTTAATTGGAAGCATACTAGCTTTTGGAGCGTCACTCCTTCATCCCCTGAAGGAGTGATGCTCCGAAAGCTAGTGTGCTTCCAATTAAACCTGTTGGACTATAATGTGGTGTTGTGATTTTTAACTTTGTACACCCCAGTCCAACACCGGCATCTCCAAATCATGACTACATTTTCCAAACAATATACCTGTTTGAAATGGGTATATCCACGGAAGACTCCTGCACTAGCTGCCTACCTCTCTCACCTTTCCTGGAGTTAACCCATCTATGTGACTGTATCTGAGACTTCCTTAATGGTATTGTAGGCCTACCTGCACCAAATGGACTGCAGTTGTTCAAGAAGGCAGCTCACTTTCAAAGACAACTTGTGATTGGCAATAAATGCTGGCCCAGCCAACAAACCCTTATGACATGAATGAATTTTAAAAATGCACAAGGGACAGGGAAAACAGCTGCCATCACATCTAGAGTGAGTGGAGTAAGTAATTTATTTTATCCAAGTACATGGTCTCCACTTGTGAGCAATGTGAAGTCCTTCAAAAGGCAACTGCATTAATCAGTACAGTTTGAAGACATTAATGCAGTGTTCAACTATGTGGGATCCAAATCCTGGTCACAAGTAATCTTGACTGTGCCATTGGCCAGTGCCGATTTGATTATTGCTATCTCTGTGAGGTAGAAGTAATTACAAGTGACCTTTGGGCGGCACGGTGGCACAGTGGTTAGCACTGCTGCCTCGCAGCGCCGGAGACCCGGGTTCAATTCCCGCCTCAGGCGACTGACTGTGTGGAGTTTGCACGTTCTCCCCGTGTCTGCGTGGGTTTCCTCCGGGTGCTCCGGTTTCCTCCCACAGTCCAAAGATGTGCAGGTCAGGTGAATTGGCCATGCTAAATTGCCCGTAGTGTTAGGTAAGGGGTAGATGTAGATGTAGGGGTATGGGTGGGTTACGCTTCGGCGGGGCGGTGTGGACTTGTTGGGCCGAAGGGTCTGTTTCCACACTGTAAGTAATCTAATCTAATCTAAAAGTATCACCTGCTGGCTGCAATTCACCAAGATAATCCAAGATCTGATAGGCTGCAGAAAGGCATGGAGCTGATCTTCTTTCACCTTGAAATAGAAGTATTTGATAACATGCTGTTACATGCAATTCTGCCCTTGTGAGGATTCTGGGAGACAAAATTTCAATATTCCTACCACACTTAGAGTCACTTACTATATTTGAATGATGTGGCTTGTGTTGCATACATTGGAATAATGTTCCCTATATCAAAGGTCCATAGCTTTCTTTGTTGGATTCCTCTTATGTTCCACTGTACAGAGTAAACTGTCATTTTTGTGTGATGTGAATATTGACTGTTTATATCACAAATAATCTGCTTGGTTCCTAATAATCTGCTCACAATTGCATTGTGCCTGTGTCCAATGAATCCAGCCACAGCAAGTCGTCATCACTGTGACCGTGGTGCTCCAAAGAAATTGAGGAGGAACAGATGTACTGACAAACCCAGGATCGGCAGCAAAATCTAGCAGATTTTCAAACAGCCTTCATATGAAGAAGTCACAGCTGAAGATATCCTCAGGACAAGAAGGAAATACAGGGAGCCCAAACTCTGCAAACCTTGATGCCTCCGTATAAACAAGGCTGATTGCCACTGTAGGTTGTGGTGTGACACTGTCCCAAATCTGTCATATTTGGCAATGGGACTTGCGACCTATCAAGTCTGGATGGCCATCTTTCCCCAGCAGCCATTAAAGTGGCAGCTGCCCTAAATTTTTTATGCAACTCCTGTTTACAAGGATTTACTGAGGACCTGCGTGGGATCTCTCAATCCTCAAGCCTTCATCTCATCTCCCTGTGGCAATCTCAGTACTGCTCTTGAGCAGAAGGCTTGGCAATATGCTGAGCTTCACCCAGGTTCAGGGCACTTTTTAGTACATGTTGCATTGAGTGAACCAATCATAATGCAGAATTCTTCTGAAGAAAAGGTTTCCATTCCATCAGTATACAAATTAGATGTGATCTTTGGATCACTTAGTCTGTGTCAGCTTCCTTGGAAGCTGCCATGATGTCTGTATCAGTGAGAACTCTCTTGTGCCTGTTTAGTTTCAAGCCTGGATACCTTACAAGAATTGTTATTGGGAGATGATGGCTACTCTCGACAACTGCAGCTGATGACTTCATTACAATCCCCGACTGAAGTCAAAAGTAGCTACAATGCTGTCCTTCCTCCCACTAGGACCATAGTGGAGCAGATAGGCCTGCTGAAGATGGGGTTCAGATGCTTGACTCGATCTGGGATTTTTTTGCAGTAAAGTCCAGATAGAATGTGTCACATTATCCCAGCATTCTGTGCTCTTCAGGACAGGAGTAGGCAAAGAGGAATTTGATAGGTGCTGGAGAACCGAGTATTCCAAGGAGTAGGAAGAATATATTGAGCAGAAGGAATGTCACATTCGGCCTAATAAGGATCTGCAGCTTTGGGTGCAACAAATTAAGTTGGACTTAATTGACACCTGGTTCCAATGGATGTGAACCGGGTACAGAGATCATTCATTCTCTAAAAATGTTTTTGTTTGAAAGGCAAAAGTAGTCCCTGTTGTTTCTAGAAGTAAGTACAGTTTTTTGGGATTTTTCTTTGCTTTTGCTACTGTTCAATAAATGTTAAAGTTTTAAACTGTTTAAAGACTTTTTGGTATCTGAAGCTCCCACGTTGAGTAATGGCAAGATGTTATGCTCAGTCAAGTATTAACAAAGGAATAGGACTTCATAGACAGTGCTTTGACATGGTATGGTGCTAAGGGCAGGTTGCCTGTATACCTTGATTCTTGTCACTGCAGTTATAAGGCTTTCAATTATACAGCTGCCGATGTAAAATGCCAATTCATTTATGAATGCTAGATCTTGTTAGAGATAAATCCTGAACCTTTCCCTTTCATTTGCCTCCCACTGCGTGTACTGTGAAGGGATATTCATGGGTGTCTGCGGTTGACCTGTTATGCAGCGAAATATGCTGCTGATGCTGAAAATTCCTGGTGAGTACCTCCATCACTTGTGAACGTCGTGTCGTGTGAGCGCAAGTTGTACAGGTATGGTGCATACATGATGAGGTAAAAATTGGGTGAGCTCACAGAGGGAAACCCTTTGTGATACTTCCCAAAATTGACCTTTTGCCGAGTTTTTGTACAATTTGGCCGAATCTCAACAGCAACTTCACAAAATGATACCAGCAGCTTTTAAAATTTTGTTGAATTTTCATGACAAATGTTCAAATCATTGGTCAAAGTTGGGTAAATCTACATGATTGACTTGTAGTAGAGTTGTTCTTTCTTCCCCTTCTACTTGGAATATTGAAAATTGTTGCAGTTCATATGATATTATCTGTGCAGCACATCCTCATATCTTCAGGGATTCATAAACACTTCCCATTTAATTGATTACTTTTGCAGTGTAATTGCCATAATAGCAAATCTGCAGGTATGTTTTAGAGTACATTTTAATTTTCGTTTGCATAAACCCTAAGCTCTGAAACATACCTTTTGCCTTAAGCCATTTTTCCTTGGACTCGAATTTACCATCCTTTAAATCACTCCGAAAAACACATCTCTGCACATGTTTTTGGTGATGGGTCTCAATATCCCCTCATGTGATGAGGTGTAATTTTGTCTGTTAATGTTCCTGTGAAGCACTCTGAGTCATAAGCCCATAAGACATAGGAGTATAAGTAGGCCATTCAGTCCATTGAGTCTGCAGTTCAGTGGTGATATGGCAGATCTGATGATTTTCAAATCCACTTTCTTGTCTTTTCCCCAGAACTCTTGATTGCTTTACTGGATTCAAATTTCCCTATCTCAGCCTTGAATATGCTTAATGACCCAGCCTTTGCAGTAAAAACATAATACCTAATGCTTTAAAGGTATTATGTAAATTAATGTTCCTGTACATGAATAAAGTATTGTAATCCGTGGGAAAGAATAATCAAAAGTTGAGTTTTTGTTGGGCTACGTCACTACATCTCCTTATCTCCTGTAATTGACATATATCTGACGTTAGGTCACTAGTCTGTTTGACCCTCATCCTAACACACCCTAACCCCATTCCTAATTTTCATAATGAACTGTTTATGCTGACAAAATTAAAATGCAGGTAGAAAATCGTCAATAAATGGCATCACTTTGTACTTGTAACCTATTTAATAGTATTAAATATAATTCATAAGATTTATTTAGTCGTAATTTTCAAGTTCTTTTCCACTGAAGATGGAATGAATCTTGAGCTTCTTTGAACTAGTGAAGAGGAGTGACCTGTTGGGGAAAACAAGAGCTTAAATTAATTGTTCATCAACCATCCTGAAATTTTACACCAAGGCATATTTAACAGTTATTATTTTGTATCATTGTCTTAACAAAGGTCCTATAAAATACATAGGATCCTTCTCGCCTGTGCATCAGGTTACTTGTTTCAGGGGCTTCATTTCAAATGAAATGGCTTCTCTTAGTTTTTATTCTTAGTTTTTATTCTTATTTGTTCTGCGGTTGACCTGTCATGCAGCTAAATATGCTGCTGATGCTGAAAACACTGTCATTTATATCCTGTCAGAGAGCTCTCACAGCTGTCTCATTCACCAGCTTGTTTTGCTCCTCCT
The DNA here is from genome assembly GCF_047496795.1 of Chiloscyllium punctatum. Taxonomy (NCBI): domain Eukaryota; kingdom Metazoa; phylum Chordata; class Chondrichthyes; order Orectolobiformes; family Hemiscylliidae; genus Chiloscyllium; species Chiloscyllium punctatum. Next base: position 51,808,191 of record NC_092779.1, read on the forward strand.
AATTGTCCCCAATGATGACTACTTTATTTCAGTTTCTAATTGATTGTCCTCCATGTTTTCAGTCTCTATCTGGTCAGTCTGCTTTCCATAGCCATAAACATTGTTTGAGTTTCCCCCACATTCTTATTTTGTCAAAAACACTTCTTCCCTCTTAATTCCTGGTTTATTCTAAATATGTTTGAAAGTGTTACATAAAAGCAGAGTAAATTCAAGGCATATCAAAACAAAGAGAGGCAGAAAATGGATCAATCTGACATAGATTTCACTTGACAAGCAGCTAAAGAAAGATAAATGATTAGAATTAATTAAAACAATAATAAATTGAAAAGCTAAATATATTAATGGAGAATAGGAAAGAAAGTATAAAAGCACTTTTGGTTTCTCGTTTTAAAGATAGGTATGACTGGTTTTTGGGTGAAAAATATGTCCTTTCTTTGACCCAAGAATGTCTTTCAACCATTTCTGGCAATTAATAATATTAAATATTCAGTTTATTGACCTATTTTCAAAAGTACGTATAATAACTGCCTTCCAGTGTGAACCTTACTAATGACCCAGACAGGTGGAATGAAAGAATCCTTGCTTGGACATGTGATTAAGCAGTTTGGACCAGATATAAATGGATAGAGACAGTCTCCCGCAAGTAGAATTAGCCACAAAACAAAATTTTAAGAGCTACAGATCATTTTGATTATTTTACTGTGATCTAGGATAGCAGATAAAGTTACATTATGTGGCATTTTATGAACTTTGGAAGGATATTTAATTGCTGGTGTATTTCAATCAATCTTTTTTTTTCCCAGTTTTATGTTATGAACGTTTGAGTAATAAAGCTCAGTGAATATCATTCTTGGGAGGTTGCATTGTAATCCTGATGGTGTTTTTAGTCTGAAGACACAAGAGGATTACATTTGAACTATCATAATATTTCATACTGTTTCTAGGGCCCAACTATTTATACCTTGTGTGAGGAGAGTGCATGAGAATTTGTGTGACCAATTGAATCTTGAGTAGCAAGATATGCTGTTATATCTTGTAGTTTTGTGATGTCCGGAATAATCACATTTTTTGACACAAATATTGAAACTGATATCGAATGTATTTCTCATGTCTCACCATTGCCTACAAATTGATACATATCTAGTGATTAACTAGTGCAGAGGTGGGGAACCTTTTCATGTTGGAAGGCTGCAGTATGTTAGTTGTAATCTAATAAGGCCGCATCCAAGAAACTTCAATTATATATTCTTTAAAATTCACATTTTTTAAATTGTGGCGATCAATCTGTGAGGATTATTTCGTTGAATTTTCTTTTACTCTCTGGTATTTTAAATACATTCATTTTAAGATTAAAGTAAAAATAATAAAGGATGAAAGAAACACATTAATAAAAAATAAAATTTTTATTATGCAAAATTTGGATTCATTTAAAAGGCCACACACAATGGCCTAGAAGGCTGCAGGTTCCCCACCCCTCGTTACTAGTGAGTGAAGTGGTATCTTGTGTTTCTCAGTATTTATGTGCATATATCACGGCTATTTCAAATAATAAAAGAACAGATGCATTCAGCATGTAAAAGGTTAAGTTGATACAGTTCATAATATGTGCTTCCTGTGTAAATGAGGCAAAATACCTTAGCATTAGACCTTTGTGATTTGGCATACAGTGTCCTTTCATGAAGCCAAAGTATTGAACTTGTTTGCTGCTTCACAAACTGATTCACATGAATATCTTAATGTGTTGTCATCTGCAGTTCATTTTTATGTCAGCCATCGTGTCTGAAAGAGATACCATGATGAAATAATGAGTTCAAACAATTATGTAAGTCGTCAAAGATAAGCCATAGACAGTTTTATTTAACTCAGTTCTTTCAAAAATAATATAGTTTTATTTACATTGACTTTTGATTCATCATAATCTTGCAGTAATTGATTGTTCATAAATTAAAATGATTTACCATGATTGTGCTCTTGCCTTATCTTACAATCATTACTACTATTTGATCAGGTCAAAAAAGACATTTCAAATTGCCATCAAACTTTGTTTGAAGTTAAACGGCATTTTTAGAGTCTGAGTGACACTTTTAGAGACAGCAAATTGTCATGTGACTTGATTCTGAATAATTATGAATTTGATGCTGTTGCTTGTTGGTCATATATATTCTTGAATTTATAAGATGATCCTGTTTTATGGTGAATAAATTGAGTCGCTTTGGGAATCAGACTCAACTTTTCAGCTCAGAACTACATGTTTACGGCTATATACTCCTAAATATTGACACATGGCATCAAACAGGTAGTATGGGTCATATTGTCAAGAAAATGCATGGGAATTTAATACATGCCTACACAGAGCAGATCATACATAATGACTGGCAGAACTAGATCCTCCCATGCAAGAAATGAAGTATGAAGCTGGCTGTAAGTTGTAACGTTTGCTCACTGATCAAATAACTGCTATAAGGGAACTAGTTTGAGAATGGATGAAGGAATCAGCAGTCAAGAGGATACCGAATGCACCATGAGGCGAGTGACTAGCCTACTGGCCTCATCTTTTGAACCTTGTATTTGAATGAATCTCTCGATAGAAACAGAGTTGACTCAAATCTTCCTAGGGGTGGCAATCACTGACAGATTTCCACTTTTTTTTTGTATTAAAAGCAAGCTCCACATTTCTCATGGTCCTTCCAATCCCGATTTCAGAGTGTGCCTGAAATTCACCTGTTCCCTTCCTGGAGCAGGATATTCGTCCCCTTTTTATGTGGCAGTAGATGCCATGTTTTGTTTAGTTTTAGAGTCTGACGTTTGGATGACTGCAACTATTTGTTATCCCATGTCTAGCATTTCTTTATTTAGTATGAACACCTACCTAATTAACACACTCACCTCATGACAGTCATCACCACTCCCAACAGTTATTTTCACCCTCTCTCACTCTACAGAAGTGCTCCTCCACATCACCCCACCTCCACCTGATAGTCTCATGACATTGACTGGGCAAAAGCAAGCAATTTCAGAAAATGAGTCCGAAGAACAAGTGCAAGACAGAATGGCCCTGTCTGTCAGCCAACACTCCGAAGTGTGATGGCCACTGTCCATGGTTAAAACAAATGGAGGATAAGGGTGAGAATCTGTGGTTCAGGGAGTGGGGTGGGGGGGGGGGCTGCTGTGTGACTACTGTTCAAGGTGATGATGAGCACTGACCGAGGAAATAGTGAACACCATCTGTGGTTCATGGCAGAAGGGAGTAAGCACTAAACTTAGTTTGACGAGGGAGGGAGGTAGGGAGGGGTGTGCACTTTCCATGCTTTGACACTCCAGCAGATCTACTTAAAGTTATACTGCTGATCAAGTTTTAGAACAGCTACAAAAAACTCTTAAGTAAATCTGTGCAAGCAACCAGGTAAGTAAAGGGAAAAATACCCAAGTCTGCTTCATTCTGGTGAATCATGGAGCAGTCCAACTAGAGTAAGGCTGGCATTTGGAAATTTAAACTTTCTGCATAGGTACCACTGATGTGTTTGCATTAAGACTTTTAAGGGCTCCGAGATTCTTCATTACCATAAGTTATGTTGGTGATGCCTTCTCATATTGGAAGATCTGGGCCCCTATTTCAGATTGATCTATCATTGTCAGCTTTGTTATTTTGGCTGGATAATTGAGTGAAATGTTTTTTAAGAACATATTCAATAAGTACGATCATATTACAGCCAAAATTTGTTTTATTATTCTTTTGTGTGTAACCTTGCACTACTGGTCCCTCTTGTATTCTGAGTGAGGAGATATTGCATTCAAGGCTATTTTCTTTTAATTCAGTCTTTCAACGTGGGTCTCACTGGCTAAGCTAGCATTTGTTCTGCCTCCTGAATTGCCCTGAAACCGAGCGTTTTGCTGTGCCATTTCAGAGGGCAGTTCAGAGTAAACCATTTTGTTATAGTTCTGGAGTCAGTGTAAGCCAGATCAAGGAAGTATAGCAGATTTCCTTCCCTAAAAGACATTGCTAAACCAGATGATTCTTTATGACAATTGCCTGATTATTTGCTTGCCATTCGGCTAGCTTTTAATTCCAAATTTTTGTTGAATCCAGACTTCACCATCTACCATGGTAAGATTTGAACCTATATTTCCAAAACACATATCCTGGGGCTCTAGACTACTCGTGACATTACTGTGTGGGCTCACAATACATTGAAATGGAGCACCGAGGGAATGCTGTACTATTGCAGGACCTGTCTTTTAGGCAAGGTATTAAAACCTGCTGCCACAAATTCCATAGCACTGAAAAGAAGGAAGAAAATGCTGCTAGTATCTCACTGATATCTGTTATTCAACTAATATTACAAAAAGAGTTTACCTTGTCATATATCTAAATTATTGTCATATATCTAAATTGTGCTGTGCACAATTGGGCTTCCACATTTCCCTATGCAACACAATGACAATGCATTTCTGAAGTAATGAAGTAATTCATTATTTGTGAAGAGCTTTGGGATATCTTGAATTTAAGAAAGGGGGGATGTACATAGGAGTTATTTTCCCCTTCATATCTCATTGATTTAATGAAAGTTTATTGTGAGAAACCCTTAAATCAGAAACTAATATGAAAATAAACTACTAATATGTATTTAAATAGACTGATTGATTTTGTTCAAATTTGTCCATTGCAGATCAGGTTGCAACTACCTGTCACCAACAAAATTCCAGTTCCTCAAAACTTCTCAACTGATTTAGAAGTAACTCTTGAATTTCAAACGTTGCCTCTTTTACAAAACATATAAGGTAAATAGGAGGAACAAAATCTGATTTCACATCATTTGACCATGTCTCTAAACGTAGAGTTTGAGATTGCACTGTTTATCTCAGAATTTTTAAAACGCAGTTGTGCAGCTGAATCAGTTGTTTATTTCTGTGTGACAAAGATTTCTCTGAGCAATTCCTGACATGGCTATTTTCAACTTTTATTGTGGTTCTAACGAATGTGTGGTGTGGCTTTTTGATAGATAAATAACTGCATCAAAATAGAAATGAAAATGTGGACTGCAAGAATTAAGGAAGATGGCAACAAGATCTGTCAGTTAAGAGCAAGGTAGTCTTGAATTTTTTTTGAAGATATGCTGGAGTTTGACGCAATACATTTGAACAGGCCAATTGCTTACTCTGCTGTTCTTCACCACAGTCTAATTTTTACTTTCCCTTTCTCTGCCATCTCTTCAAACTGGTCATTGAAAAATTGTTGCACTTGATTCATTAAAATAACGTACAATCCCATTAATGCTCCATGTATAGTAGATGTATCAAGCCATAGATTTGCCACTATCTAGGCCAGAATGCTGAATATTGTCATGCTGCCTGCACAAGACTTTTAATTCTATCTGCTTTAGCTGTAAACCTTGATTTGTGTACATGAGAATCATCAAGCTATTACTTATAACAAATGTCCATCAGATTTTCTATCAAGCTTTTTAATTTCTTTTTGTAAAAATTAGTGAAACCAGCAGCATACAGCAAGCTTTATCAATTTTAAAAGAAATTGCAGTCTCATTAATACAAAATATATTTCTTTTCACCATGTATGTTGATAGTGAGGTTTAATATTTATGACAGTTAAAATGCCGTCAAGGCACAGTCCAACTTTGTGCAGTAATGATGAAATGTGGAGAAGCATAAGAATTAAATGGACATGTGGGGTGATTGGATTAAGTCAGTAGCTTTGATGAATGGCCTACATCTCTGATTAGATTGTAGAGTATAAGATGTAAATTGTCCATGCTGCAACAATGACATAGCTATTAGATCAATTAGCTGTGAGGCTAAAGGTGACTTAGAGTAATATTTTGCTGACTCAGTCCCTCAATAAATTGTTTTGAAATCTTCAGGAGGCAGAAGAAATTTTTTAACTGGTTATAGCACTAAAGACCGCATTGAAAACACTTTGCAAGGAAGGCCAATCGAAAGATGTGGATGTATTGATATAATATGGTGAGGAAAGGGAAGTGTTTGTGTTGGGAGGAGTTGCTCGGTCTGTGCTAGAGCCTAACCTTACATCAGCTTGTAGAGATGTCACAGCAGAAGATAGTGTGCCTATTCACATTAAGAAGTCAGCATAACAGGAAAGAATTTATATTTGACCATCTAAGGTGCCTATTTGTTTTGTTCAAAACCTTTCTTGAGTTTTAAAACATCATTTATCACCAGTAGCTTTAATAATAAATAGCAGTATTTCAGCAAATCCAGTATGTAGGATGAAAGCTATTGGTTTTCTCATGTCTTATTCTCAGTGCTCTGATAAAAATTATTTTATTCTTCACACTGGTATTCCATTGTTAAAAGAAAGCGACTTCATCTCGACTAATCTCTTATTTCTTTATTCTGTTTAAGTAATAGTTAGTCACAGCTGTGCAACATTAGCTGTTTACCAGTTTAGCTTTTCTACAACGTTGATAATCTTATGTAATGTGACAACAAAAACTCACATAAGCCTGCTTATTGTGAAGAAGAGCAAGAGTAGGCCACTTAGCCTTTCGAGGATGCTCCACCATTCAGTAAGATCATGGCTGATATGATTTTAATCTTGCCTCTATGTTGCTGTATATCCCGTAGCATTTCCCCGGTAATGTAATTGTAATGAGTTCCTGCCTCCCTTACACCTCCCTGATTTACAGCTAGTTGTGGGATGTTACTTGTATCCTCTCTAGATTCAGTGCATATATTTGTGACATTAATTTGTGCCATTGTACTGTAACTTATGTATCATGTCCAATAAAACATAGTACAGTTGTAAAGTATTTTTGAAGTAATGCCCTATTAGTGACATTTCAGTGAATGATCCCAAAATGCTGGCTACTTCCAAACCTGTGCTGCAGTCTACAAATGTAGAATGCTAACACAGTAAGTTTCAGAACAATACCAAGTTAAAAACATGTACGAAATAGGCTTCAGGGTTATGATAAGTTTATCTGCATAGTAAACAAATAGCTCATATTCAGGAAGTTGTTTATAAAGAAAATCATGGTCCAGAAACTGTTGGAACCCTAATGCATATATTGAACAGTGAAAGTAGTCTTGTATTAAATACTATGAGTGTGTACCATCAACTGATTTCTCAATAAGGATATTCAAAAAAGGGAGATGAGTTAGCTGTAGCGTTTCAAATATGAATTTAAATGTTGGAATGAACTCATTAAGATGTGGAAGGAAATTCTTACTTGTATCGATAGATTCAAACAAAGCAAATGTACAATCTTGTTATGGACCAGAGAAAATCCCCTCCAAGTACATCAAGAAGATAGCCTAACTTTCATTTTATTTAAAGGCAAGTGTAAGATGCTGTGTTCCAGATGTGATTTGGTTGGTCAAATGTCAAAATTTCATTGATTCACTACTAGGCTTTAAGCAAGACATACTTCATTCTTACAACCCAGTCAAAATACAAACAGAAGAGAAGAGTTGGCTTAACTTTGACTCTATCAAAATACTTAAAACAATATATGTTATTTAATTACAAATAATCAACTGTTCCAAGGCAGCAGCAACCCATGAACATATCCTTGGTGAAGGCAAATTCAGCAAAACAGATTTTCCTCACATCTATCTCCAGTCCGAAAGAAACAGTCTCGCAGCAGAAAGAGAATTGAAGGCTTTTGCTGCAGCAGAGAGAGAGAGCGCCGTATCTATCAGCTTCAACTCCAAAACCCTAACTGAAAGCAAAATCTAAAATCCTGGTCTATGTGAGTCTGACTCCACCCACTCATGCTTCTTTTGTCTAACTGAAAAAAAAATATAATGGAGCTCAAAGCTATTTACCTCTTGCTTCTGAATCAGACATGTCAGCGCTGTCGTGTCAATACCCCTCTTCAAGCGAAATAAGGCAGAACATCTCTTAAAGAACACAGCATCATCACACCGCCCCACTTAGGAAAAAAGAAGCAAGAGAAAGATGGCTTCATTTTCAAAGAATTTAATCTCATGCTATTAATACTCTCTCTCTCTCTCTCTCTCTCTCTCTCTCTCTCTCTCTCTCATATTACACTAAACCTATGTATGCAAACATTCAATACAACAGTCCATCTCCGTCTGTTTCTTCTGCCACTGACCATCACTGCCTTCCTTCATCAAAGTCATGATAAAGTGTTGGCAATTACAGTGTCTCATCCTGCCACGTACATAATTTTCACATTGAATGACTGTTACAATAAGCCCCATCTAAACAATTGGGTATTTTTATGCTTAAATTTTGCCACAGTCATCAAGGAATTATAATTAGTATGTACAGTGTCTCAGATATGTTACTGGTAGCATACATATCAAAATGTTGCAACACCAACACCAAGCACAAGGTCCCTTTTTGCTGGTAGAATATTTCTTTTGATGAATATTCAACTTTTGGGAGAAATACTCAGTAGGTCTTTGTCTCCTCTCGTCATTTTTAAGAGTACAGCACCAACACTCAGATGGATAGCTATCTTGAATGGTTTTGTGTAATTAGGCTTTGCAAACACTAGAGCAGTGGTCAACATAGTTTTCAGGCTGTTAAATGCCTTCTGAAACTCCTCTGTTCACTGAGGTTTTCTGCACTTCTTCAAAAGATGTCAGTAGACCAATAACATCGCTAAAATTTAAAATTTTCAATAATGATCATTCAGTCCTAGGAATCGTAATACTTCTGTCTTCATCAATGGTATGGGAACTCCCCAATAACCTTTGTTTCCACATCCTGGGGGATCATCTGTCCAAATCCAGTGACATAGTTGAGGAATGTGACTTGGGCTTTTGTGGACCCTCTCTTAGCCAAGTTTATCACCATGCCTACCTTCTGAAGTTGATTGAAGAATTCTGCAATATGCACCAAATGTCCCTTCCATGTGTGACTTAAAAAATCACCCAATTGTCTATGTACACCACACAATTGGGTAATCCCAAAATGACTTTATTGGTTAGTTTTTGAAATGTGGCTAGTGCATTCTTCATACCAAATGTCATGACTTCAAACTGATAAAGTTCATTCAGTGTCACCAAAGCCAAACTTTCCTTCACTGTTTGGGATAAAGGTACTCGCCAGTATTCTCTAAGTAAGTCCAGCTTAGAAATGAGTCGAAAAGTGTGTCGCTGGAAAAGCACAGCAGGTCAGGCAGCATCTGAGAAACAGGAGAATCGATGTTTCAGGCATAAGCCCTTCATCAGAACATTCTCCTGTTCATCGGATGCTGCCTGACCTGCTGTACTGTTACAGCACCACTCTCTTCGAATCTGATCTCCAGCCTTTGCGGTCCTCACTTTCTCCTTGCTTTTCCCACCTTCTCAGTGCAGTCTTCTAAGTACGGTATAGGATATGTATTGGATTTCGAAAGTACATTGACTTTGCAAAAGTCCACACGTAATCATTGGGTTCCGTCTGGTTTTGGCACCATCAACTTGAATGTGCTCCATTTGCTGCAACTCACTTTAATAATGTCATCTCTGAAGATACTTTCAATCTCTTTCTCAAACTGTGCCAATTTTTGAGGGCTAAGCCTATAAAAGATGTTGCTTAATTGGAACAGCATTTCCTATATCTACATCATGCAGAATTAGTTTCATACTTCCCAGCTTATTCCCACATATATCTTCATGTGATTGTAGTAACTCGGCTTATTTTGATTTCCCTCTGGAAGGTAACTCAAAAATCTATCCCAATTTTTGAGAACTTCCTCATTGTCAAATTTAATTAGCGGAATGTCAAATTCAGAATCATGTGAACTTGGTTGTTCACTGTGTTATAACAAATAACACATTCTCCTTTTGCTTTCCTTCCCTATCAAAATGCTGTTTGAGCATATTCACATGGCACACTGAGTTTTTCTTCTATCTGGTATTCTTATAAAATAGTTCACCTCTCTCAATTTCCTTTGGATTTGATAAGATCCACTAAACTTTGCCTTTAAAGGTTCATCTACCACTGATAGTTTTGCTAGTGAAGATAAATTGACAGTAATACTAAAATGTTTTGATCTCTTCTCTGCTCCCTGTATCATCACATGCTTTTAATTGCTGCCTAACCAACTCACCCACCCTACTTAAACTCTCCCTAAAACGTGACACGTAGTCCAAATATTTAGTCTCTGACTCATTGGTTTTTTTTCCTTAATTAGTTTCACTGGTCCTCTCTCCTCATGTCCAAAAACTAATTCAAATGGGCTGAATTTAGTGGATTCCTTCGGTGCATCCCTATTAGCAAAAAGGACAGATGGATTTCCTTTATCCCATTTTTCTTGATATAGACCCTCAACATGGTTTTTAATGTTTGATGCCACTGTTCTAATGCTCCCTGCAATTCTGAATGATATGCTGTTGATTTAAATTGTTTTACTTCTAAGCTATCCATAATATCCTTAAATAATTTTGATGTAAAATCAAGAGGTTGCTGTTCCAATGTAATAAAACTAAGATAGTGTAGATGTTGGAAGTATAAAACAAAATCACAAAATGTTGAATAAACTTACTATATATGAAAGAGAAATGGAATTAATGTTTTGCTTCAGAATGACTTCTTCAGACCATACTTTGCTGTTTGAGTTGATCGCCCATGACCACGTGAAGCTGCAGTGTAACAATATTTTGTTATTAACCTTTTTCTCCTATTCACTCATGAGATGTGTGTATTGCTGGCTGGTCAGCATTTATTACCTGTTCCAAGTTGTCCTTGAGTATGTGGTGATGAGCTGCATTCTTGAACTGCTGCAGTCCATGTGTTGTGGGTGGAGCCATTGGGGAGTTAATTCCATGATTTTGACCCAGAAGCAGTGAAGGAACGGTGATATATTTTGAAGTCAAAATGAGGAGTGGAGGGAAACTTGCATGTAATGGTGGTTGCATGCCTCTGCTGCCTTTGTTTTTCTAGATGGAAGTGGTAGTGGGTTTGGATGGTACTTCCTAAGGATATTTGTCATATTTCTACAGTGCATTTAGTAGATGCTACATGCTGCTGCTACTGAGTATCTGTAGGGGAGTGAGTGTATATATGGTTTCAATCAAGAGACCTGCTTTGAACTGAATGGTGTCAAGTTTCTTGAGTGTTGTTGGAGCGGCAGTCATCCATGTAAGCGGGGAGGATTCCATCACACTCCTGACTTGTGCCTTGTAGATGATCGACAGGTTTTAGTCAGTCAGGAGGTTAGTTACTCCAGTATTCCGAGCCTCTGACCTCTTTTAGGCACTCTATTTTCTGGCTAGTGGTTAAACCCAGGATTTTGAATGGGGGTTCATATATGCTAACACGATTGAATGTGAAAGGGTGATGGTTAGATTGTCTCTTACTGGAGATGGTCATTGTCTTGCATTTGTGTGGGGTGCATATTAATTGACATTTCTTCAGCCCAAGCCTGGATATTTTCCATGTTTTGTTGCTTTTTACCATAGACAGTATCTATGGAGTTGTGAATGGTGTCCAACAGGGACAATCATCAACGAACATACCACTTCCGACCTTATGATGAAGGAAATGTCATTGATGAAGCAGCTAAAGGTTGAGCCGAGGACATTATCCCGAGGAACTCCTCAGAAATGTCCTTGAGCTGAAATGACTGACTTCTAGCCATGACGACCATTCAAAGTTTGGGAGAAGATTTGTAGCTCGGGTGCTCATTGTTGTGGTTCTGTTCGCCGAGCTGGGAATTTGAGTTGCAGATGTTTCGTCCCCTGTATAGGTGACATCCTCAGTGCTTGGGAGCCTCCTGTGATCGTTCCTCCGGCATTTGTTGTGGTTTGTATCTACTGCTTCCGGTCGTCAGTTCCAGCTGTCCGTTGCAATGGTTGGTATATTGGGTCCAGATCAATGTGCTTATTGATTGAATCTGTGGATGAGTGCCATGCCTCTAGGAATTCCCTGGCTGTTCTCTGTTTGACTTGTCCTGTAATAGTAGTGTTGTCCCAGTCAAATTCATGTTGCTTGTCATCTGTGTGTGTGGCTACTAAGGATAGCTGGTTGTGTAGTTTCGTGGCGAGTTGGTGTTCATGGATGCGGATCGTTAGCTGTCTTCCTGTTTGTCCTATGTAGTGTTTTGTACAGTCCTTGCATGGGATTTTGTACACTACATTGAGCACTGGAGGAGACCGTAATGGATAATCCATTTAGCATTTCTGGCAGTGGCTTCATTGTCATCGCCAGATTCTTAAATACAGATGTTTTATCCCATACTGGGTTTTGAATCCAGGTCCCCAGAATTTCTGGATTAACAGTCTGGTGGTAATACCACTGAGCCATCAATTCCCTGGCATAAATTAAAATTGGGTAGCCGATGTGAGGTAGCAGTATGGAAGTGAACGATAAACACTAAGGTGCGAAAAAATAATCAGGTTTGTGCATCCCAGTGATTGATTTTTAAAAGCCTGATAACTCTTAGTTACTATCACTCAACAGTTTTGCCATTCAAAAAGAATTTTTACAGCTCTGTCTTTAATACGTCAACATTTGTTGTGATTTTCCTTATTTATTCATGCAAGATGTGCTGTAGTGATTGTAAAGAGGTTAGCCAGAATATGAGTTCCCTGGTTGGACCAGGTTAACAACCAAAATCAGGGTGCCCTGGCTGACAGATATAGACAGGAGTGTCAGGAGTTTTGTTCAATCTGAGAGCTGGCCCTGAGGGAGCCAGACCAATGTCAAATACTATGCACATGTAAGTAAAAGGTCATGATGTGAAGATGCTGGTGTTGGACTGGGGTGGACAAAGTTAAAAATCACACAACACCAGGTTATAGTCCAACAGGTTTATTTGGAGTCACTAGTTTTTGAAGTGCTTCTTCTTCAGATGGATGTCATTGAACACACCTTGACTTAACAGCAATCTAGGTTTGTTAAATATATCATTTCAGTTTCATGACAGTGTAATCTTTTGTTTTAAATTCTGTGTCTTACGATCCTGCTCCACAGTTACCTGATGAAGGAGCAGTGCTGCAAAAGCTAGTGCTTCCAAATAGTCCTTTTGGACTATAACCTGGTGTTGTGTGATTTTTATCTTTGTCCACCCCAGTCCAATATTGGCTGCTGCACGTCATGACTTGTATTCGTGGAGAAAAAGTGTACATGATTCTTCTTTAGAATTAAAGCATGTACCAAAGAAGCATCATTGAACTTGAAACACTGATTTTGTTTCCCTCTTTACAAATGCTGCCAGACTTTATGAATTTCATAGTACAAATGGTCCAATGGGCTGAGGAGTGGCAGATGGAGTTTAATTTAGATAAATGAGACATTCTGCATTTTGGAAAAGCAAATCTTAGCAGGACTTATACACTTAATGGTAAGGTCCTGGGGAGTGGTGCTGAACAAAGAGACCTTGGAGTGCAGATTCATCATTCCTTGAAAGTAGAGTCGCAGGTAGGTAAGATAGTGAAGAAGGCATTTGGCATGCTTTCCTTTATTGGTCAGAGTATTGAGTACAGGACGTTGGTTAGGCCACTTTTGGAATATTGTGTGCAATTCTGGTCTCCTTCCTATCGGAAGGATGTTGTGAAACCTAAAAGGGTTCAGAAAATATTTTCAAGAATGTTGCCAGCTTTGGAGGATTTGAGCTAAAGAGAGAGGCTGAATAGGCTGGGGCTGTTTTCCCTGGAGCATCGGAGGCTGAGGGGTGACTTTATAAGGGTTTATAAAATCATGAGGTGCATGGATAGGATAAATTGATAAAGTCTTTTCCCTGAGGTAGGGGAGTCTAGAACTAGAGGGCATAAGTAAGAGGGGAAAGATATAAAAGGGACCGAAGGGGAAACCTTTTCACTCAGAGGGTGGAGCATGTATGGAATGAGCTGCTAAAGGAAGTGGTGGAGGCTGGTACAATTGTAGCCTTTAAAAGGCATCTGGATGGATATATGAATAGGAAGGGTTGGAGGGATATGGGCCAAATGCTGGCAAATGGGTATAGATTAGGTTAGAATATCTGGTCGGGATGGACAAGTTGGACCAAAGGGTCTGTTTCCAAGCTGTATGTCTCCGTAACTGAGTTTGTCTAGCAATTTGAATTTATTTCAAGGGGTCTAAGAACTTATAAACAGCATTTTTTCTTTGTATTGGACATACTCATTTTAAACTTTGTAACTGTCTTGGTCTTGTTTGAAGTCACGTTTGATTATTTTTCTCAGAGTCAATAAATAATAAAATTTTGCTTTCTTTCACTCAAGAACACCTAGTGATTGGCTCCTTAATCATGATTAGTATTACGTTTTAATTGAAATGTGATTTAGCTGTATGCTGAAAAATAAATTTAAATATTTCTTGCAGCTGACTGAGCAACTTAGAGGAGCTGATTCATGCTGCTTACCTGGTCATAATGTAGGTCCCAAATCCACGCTGCAGTGAGATTTTTTTCGCTAATCATTTGAATATAAAATTATTGTAAGTTATAGTGTAAAACTCCATTGAAAGCCTGACAGCAAACATTGGTGTAATAAAGGCAGGAATCATATGTTTCCTGTTGACTGTAAAGAACAGGCCACTCTGTTTTTGCCAATATATTATTCTTACTCTATTTTTATGTGATTGTTCTAGGTTCAATTGCGAATCCTTTTGCTAATTTGTTTGCAAGCACCATTGCTAGATGAGTCACAGGTCTTCTCCCCGATTTACTTACGAACTTTTGACATCAGAATGCATTGTCAGTGAGTTAGCTCAGTTTGATTAGATTCCCAACAGTATGGTGATAGGCCCTTTGGCCCAATGAGTCCACACTGACCCTATGAAGAGTAACCCACCCAGATCCATTCCCTTACCCTATATTTACGCCTAATTCATGCTCCTAACACAATGCGCAATTTTAGCATGGCCAATTCACCTGACCTGCACATCCTTGGATTGTAGGAGGAAACCGGAGGAAACCCACGTGTTCAAACTTCACACAATCACTCCAGGGCAGGAATTGAACCTGGGTCCCTGGCGCTGTGAGGCAGCAGTGCTAACCACTGAGCCACCATGCCACCCCAATTGAATTCAGTGGTGTGAGAGCTATATTAACGAAGAGATTACTGAAGTATCTTCAACGACTTGCTGTTTTCTCAGTGTTGGGCTTTGCCTCCAATCATCTGTGATTATTGTTTGAACATGGATACGTTGTTCTAAATTATAGAAACTGGAAAGAAACCGAGTAAAGTCAGTGATTACTTTGAAATGCAAAGACAGTATTCCTTTTAATGTATAATCCACATTTGATTTTTGGGGCTCCTTCCTTTTATCTGACTTTCCCAATTGCAATATCCACATGCAATATTTTATGGAAAAAACGGTGGTTCTGAAAACATTCTTATGGCCAGTTTCACTCCCAGTCATTGTTAGGCTCAGTAGGGAGCAGCACTGTTATTTATGATGGTGATATTGTATTTTTTTACTTTTGGTAAAGAAGTTTGTTAATTGTTCTGACCTATTTAATCAATCTTCATGCACTTTTTTTAAAGATCGTATTCAGCTATTAATTCTTCTGCTGATATTCTCATAGACATTGGGGAGCTCTTGCTAGTTGATGATTTACTGCTCCAGCTGTTTCCTCTTTGATTTGATTTAATATAATGCCTCAGCTCAACAGGGGGCTTCCAATCCCCACCTAGTTCAGTTTAAGAATTTAGTGTTGTTTTCGGCAGGTCAGGAGTTTACATAGAATTTTTATTCTTCCCTTACTGAAGACCTAATAATGTAAGGGTAATTTTCCATTATGATTCCCACCCAAATAAAGGTGAAAATAGTTCACTGTTTAGATGGAAATATTATGATAATGATTGTAGGAAGACAACAAAACAATTGACGTGTATATCTGGGTATAATTTTAAAAACTTATTGGGAAGTCAGTTTCAACAAATGCTGATAACTAGACCTCAGTTTCCATTGGCAAGATTGTGTGTGAGAATTAGTTGTTTTTAATGTTTGTTTTTAAGTGTGTTTTGTTGCAAGTAAGTAATATTTGTCTTTTTTTTAAGAAGTCTATAAAATTGGCATTTTGAAAACTGGCAGATTTAATAATTAATTAATAGTCATTTCAGTGTTTAGCGTTGTTTAGAACCTTCAGTTAAACTGCCCATGGTAGCATGAGAGAGCAGTGATGTATGTCACTTTGTGTACCTCGGACAAAAATCAAACGGCACCAGGTTATCATCCAACAGGTTTATTTGAAATTGCAAGCTTTCGGAACTCTGCTCCTTCCTCAGGCATGGTATAATGGGGAGGTATAAGGCACAGTATTTATAAGCAAAAAGTTAACAAATTTAAACCAGCTGCCCAAGTTGAATCCTTTAATGAGTTTGGAGATAGAATGCTGATTAAAATGCAAAATGTAGATTCCTTTCAAGTCTTTGCCCTGCGATAATTAAAGGTTTTATCAAAATACAACAAGTAATATCTCAGGTCAAACATGCATTTCAGGTGTGAAGTCCCACTTCGAATCTGTCTGTGCTTTAAGCTGAGGTGTGGGCTATAGAAAAAAGAATCTTGAATGAAATACTTCCTCACACCCCCACACCCCCACACGCGCACCCCTTCACACTCTCTCTCTGTCTCTCTCGCGCACGCACCCCCCTCTCACTCACTTTCTCTCTGGCATATGCGCACATCCCCCTCACTCTAACTTTTTCTCTCTCTCTCTCTCTAGCATGTGCACCCCCTCACTCTCTCTCTCTCTCGCGCGCGCGCACATCCCCTCACTCTCTCACTCTCTCTCTCACGTGCGCAGGCGCACCCCTCATTCTCTTGTGTGCGCACACCCCCTCACTCTCTCTCTCGCATGTGCGCACCCCATCACTCTTCAATGTCACCTTCTCTCTTGCATGCGCATGTGCACCCCCTCACTCTACTGCGCACCACGTCACTCTCACGCGCGCGTGCACCCCCTTGACACTCTCACACGCACACACCCTCCTCACTCTCACTCACTCTCGTGCGCGTGCACCCACTCACTCTCATTCTTGTGCGCGCACCCCCTCACACTTTCACGCACGCGCACCCCCTCACACTTTCACGCATGCACCCCCTCACAATCTCTCGTGCGCGTGCACACCACTCACTCTCTCACGCGCGCACCCCTCACACACACTCCCTCACGCGCGCACACTCTCACTCACGTGCACCCCCCTCACTTCCATTCTCACGTGAAACCACCTCACACTCGCATACACCCCACTCACACTCACTCGGGCACGAGAGAGAGTGAGGGTGAGCGGGGTACGCATGCGAGAGTGCGAGTGAGGGAGGCGCGTCCATGCAAGAGTGTGAGTTAGGGAGGGAAGGGGGGGTTGTGTGTGTGGGGGGGGGGGGCGGTTGTGTGGGAGGGTGGTTGTGTGAGAAAGGGGGGTGCGGTTGTGAGAGAGGGAGGGGTGGTTGTGTGAGAGTGGGGGCGGAGCGGTTCAGTGTGTATGTGAGAGAGAGCGCAGTTGTATGTGTATGTGAGAGAGAAAAGGGTTGGTTGTGTGTGTGTGAGAGAGAAAGGGGTTGGTTGTGTGTGTGTGAGAGAGAAAGGGGATGGTTGTGTGTATGTGAGAGAGAGGGGGTGCTTGTGTGAGAGAGAGGGGGCAGTTCTGCGTGAGACAGAGGGGTGGTTGTGTGAGAAAGCGAGAGGGGGCGGTTGTGTGAGAGAGCGAGAGGGGGCGGTTGTGTGAGAGAGCGAGGGGGGCGGTTGTGTGAGAGAGCGAGAGGGGGCGGTTGTGTGAGAGAGCGAGAGGGGGCGGTTGTGTGAGAGAGCGAGAGGGGGCGGTTGTGTGAGAGAGCGAGAGGGGGCGGTTGTGTGAGAGAGCGAGAGGGGGCGCTTGTGTGAGAGAGAGGGGGGGGTGTGAGGGGGGGGCGATTGTATGAGGAGGGGGCGATTGTGTGAGAGAGCGAGAGGTGGCGGTTGTGTGAGGGGGGGGCGGTTGTGTGACGGGGGGGCGTTTGTGTGAGAGAGAGAGAGGGGGGCACTTGTGTGAGAGAGCGGGGGGGGTGCTTGTGTGAGAGAGAGAAAGGGGGCTGTTGTATGTGAGAGAGAAAGGGGGCTGTTGTATGTGAGAGAGAAAGGGGGCTGTGAGAGGGAGAAAGGGGGCTGTTGTGTATGAGAGAGAGAGGGGGCGGTTGTGTGAGAGAGGAGGTTGTTGTGTGTGAGAGAGAGAGGAGGTGGGTGTGTGAGAGAGAGAGAGAGGAGGTGGGTGTGTGAGAGAGAGGAGGTGGTTGTGTGAGAGAGAGAGGAGGTGGTTGTGTGAGAGAGAGAGGAGGTGGTTGTGTGAGAGAGAGAGGAGGTGGTTGTGTGTGAGAGAGAGAGAGGAGGAGGTTGTGTGTATGTGAGAGGGAGGAGGTGGTTGTGTGTATGTGAGGGGGGGTGGTTGTGGGAGATAGGGGGCGCGGTTGTGTGTGAGAGAGACAGGTGGTAGTTGTGTGTGTGTGAGAGAGAGAGGTGGTAGTTGTGTGTGAGAGAGAGAGAGAGGAGGTGGTTGTGTGAGAGAGAGAGAGAGGAGGTGGTTGTGTGAGAGAGAGAGAGAGGAGGTGGTTGTGTGTGAGAGAGGAGGTGGTTGTGTGTGAGAGAGGAGGTGGTTGTGTGTGAGAGAGGAGGAGGTTGTGTGTGAGAGAGAGAGGAGGAGGTTGTGTGTGAGAGAGAGAGAGGAGGAGGTTGTGTGTGTGAGAGAGAGAGAGAGAGGAGGAGGTTGTGTGTGTGAGAGAGAGAGAGGAGGAGGTTGTGTGTGTGAGAGAGAGAGAGGAGGAGGTTGTGTGTGTGAGAGAGAGAGAGGAGGAGGTTGTGTGTGTGAGAGAGAGAGAGGAGGAGGTTGTGTGTGTGTGAGAGAGAGAGAGAGAGAGGAGGAGGTTGTGTGTGTGTGAGAGAGAGAGAGAGAGAGGAGGAGGTTGTGTGTGAGAGAGAGAGAGAGGAGGAGGTTGTGTGTGAGAGAGGAGAGGAGGAGGTTGTGTGTGAGAGAGAGAGGAGGAGGTGGGTGTGTGAGAGAGAGGAGGAGGTGGTTGTGAGAGAGAGAGAGAGGTGGTGGTTGTGTGTGAGAGAGAGAGGTGGTGGTTGTGTGTGAGAGAGAGAGGTGGTGGTTGTGTGTATGTGAGAGGGAGGAGGTGGTTGTGTGTATGTGAGAGAGGGGGGGTGGTTGTGGGAGATAGGGGTCGCGGTTGTGTGTGAGAGAGAGAGAGAGGAGGTGGTTGTGTGTGAGAGAGAGAGAGAGGTGGTAGTTGTGTGTGTGAGAGAGAGAGGTGGTAGTTGTGTGTGTGAGAGAGAGAGGTGGTAGTTGTGTGTGTGTGAGAGAGAGAGGTGGTAGTTGTGTGTGTGTGAGAGAGAGAGGTGGTAGTTGTGTGTGTGTGAGAGAGAGAGGTGGTAGTTGTGTGTGTGTGAGAGAGAGAGGTGGTAGTTGTGTGTGTGTGAGAGAGAGAGGTGGTAGTTGTGTGTGTGTGAGAGAGAGAGGTGGTAGTTGTGTGTGTGTGAGAGAGAGAGGTGGTAGTTGTGTGTGTGTGTGAGAGAGAGGTGGTAGTTGTGTGTGTGAGAGAGAGGTGGTAGTTGTGTGTGTGTGAGAGAGAGAGGAGGAGGTTGTGTGTGTGTGAGAGAGAGAGGAGGAGGTTGTGTGTGTGCGAGAGAGAGGAGGAGGTTGTGTGAGAGAGAGGGGAGGAGGTTGTGTGAGAGAGAGAGGGGAGGAGGTTGTGTGTGAGAGAGAGAGGGGAGGAGGTTGTGTGTGAGAGAGAGGGGAGGAGGTTGTGTGTGAGAGAGAGGGGAGGAGGTTGTGTGTGAGAGAGAGGGGAGGAGGTTGTGTGTGAGAGAGAGGAGGAGGTTGTGTGAGAAGAGGTGGTTGTGTGAGAGAAAGAGAGAGGGAGGAGGTGGTTGTGTGTATGTGAGAGAGAGGAGGAGGTTGTGTGAGAGAGAGAGAGGTGGTAGTTGTGTGAGAGAGAGAGAGGTGGTAGTTGTGTGAGAGAGAGAGAGGTGGTAGTTGTGTGAGAGAGAGAGAGGTGGTAGTTGTGTGAGAGAGAGAGAGGTGGTAGTTGTGTGAGAGAGAGAGAGGTGGTAGTTGTGTGAGAGAGAGGTGGTAGTTGTGTGAGAGCGAGAGGGGGCGGTTGTGTGAGAGAGCGAGAGGGGGCGGTTGTGTGAGAGAGCGAGAGGGGGCGGTTGTGTGAGAGAGCGAGAGGGGGCGGTTGTGTGAGAGAGCGAGAGGGGGCGGTTGTGTGAGAGAGCGAGAGGGGGCGATTGTGTGAGAGCGCGAGGGGGGGCGCTTGTGTGAGAGGACGAGCGGGGGCGCTTGTGTGAGAGGACGAGCGGGGGCGGTTGTGTGAGAGAGAGAGGAGGGGGCGTTTGTGTGAGGAGGGGGTGATTGTGTGAGAGAGCGAGAGGTGGCGGTTGTGTGAGAGGGGGGGTGGTTGTGTGAGAGGGGGGGCGTTTGTGTGAGAGAGAGAGAGGGGGGCACTTGTGTGAGAGAGCGGGGGGGGCGCTTGTGTGAGAGAGCGGGGGGGGGCGCTTGTGTGAGAGAGAGAAAGGGGGCTGTTGTATGTGAGAGAGAAAGGGGGCTGTTGTGTGTGAGAGGGAGAAAGGGGGCTGTTGTGTATGAGAGAGAGGGGGTATTTGTATGTGTGTGAGAGAGAGAGAGGGGGGTGGTTGCGTGTGTATGAGAGGGGGTGGTTATGCGTGTGTGTGTAAAAGGGGGTGGTTGTGTGCGCGTGTGTGTGTGAGGGGGTGGGTGTGTGTGTGTGAGGGGGTGGGTGTGTGTGTGTGAGGGGGTGGGTGTGTGTGTGTGAGGGGGTGGGTGTGTGTGTGTGTGAGGAGGTGGGTGTGTGTGTGTGAGAGAGAGGGGGTGGTTGTGTGTGTGTGTGAGAGGGTGTGTGTGTGTGTGAGAGGGTGTGTGTGTGTGTGAGGGTGTGTGTGTGTGTGTGAGGGTGTGAGGGGGTGTGTGTGTGTGTGTGAGGGTGTGTGTGAGTGTGTGTGAGGGTGTGTGTGTGAGGGTGTGTGAGGGTGAGGGTGTGTGTGTGAGAGTGTGTGTGTGTGTGTGAGGGTGTGTGTGTGTGTGTGAGGGGGTGTTTGTGTGTGTGAGAGAGGGTGTGTGTGTGAGAGAGGGTGTGTGTGTGTGAGAGAGGGTGTGTGTGTGTGTGTGAGAGAGGGTGTGTGTGTGAGAGAGAGGGTGTGTGTGTGTGTGTGAGAGAGGGTGTGTGTGTGTGTGAGAGGGTGTGTGTGTGTGAGAGAGGGTGTGTGTGTGAGAGAGAGGGTGTGTGTGTGTGTGTGAGAGAGGGTGTGTGTGTGTGAGAGAGGGTGTGTGTGTGTGTGAGAGGGTGTGTGTGTGTGTGAGAGGGTGTGTGTGTGTGTGTGTGAGAGGGTGTGTGTGTGTGTGAGAGGGTGTGTGGGTGTGTGTGAGGGTGTGTGTGTGTGTGTGAGAGAGGGTGTGTGTGTGTGTGAGAGAGGGTGTGTGTGTGAGAGAGAGAGGGTGTGTGTGTGTGTGTGTGAGAGAGGGTGTGTGTGGGTGTGTGTGTGTGTGAGAGGGGGTATTTGTATGTGTGTGTGAGAGAGGGGGTATTTGTATGTGTGTGAGAGGGAGGGGGGGTGGTTGCGTGTGTGAGGGGGGTGGTTGCGTGTGTGAGGGGGGTGGTTGCGTGTGTGTGCGGGGGGTGGTTGCGTTTGTATGAGGGGGGGGTGGTTGCGTGTGTGAGAGAGGGGGGGTGGTTATGCGTGTGTGTGTAAAAGGGGGTGGTTGTGTGCGCGTGTGAGAGTGGGGGTGGTTGTGTGCGTGTGTGAGAGTGGGGGTGGTTGTGTGTGTGTGTGTGTGTGAGGGGGTGGTTGTGTGTGTGTGAGAGAGTGGGAGTGGTTGTGTGTGTGTGAGAGAGTGGGGGTGGTTGTGTGTGTGTGCGAGGGGGTGGTTGTGTGTGTGTGTGTGAGAGAGGGTGTGTGTGTGTGTGTGTGAGAGGGGGTGGGTGTGTGTGTGTGTTTGTGAGGGTGGGGGTGGTTGTGTGTGTGTGAGTGTGGGGGTGGTTGTGTGTGTGTGTGAGTGTGGGGGTGGTTGTGTGTGTGTGTGAGAGTGGGGGTGGTTGTGTGTGTGTGTGTGTGAGAGGGGGTGGTTGTGTGTGTGTGTGAGAGTGGGGGTGGTTGTGTGTGTGTGAGAGTGGGGGTGGTTGTGTGTGTGTGTGAGGGGGTGGTTGTGTGTGTGTGTGAGAGTGGGGGTGGTTGTGTGTGTGTGTGAGAGTGGGGGTGGTTGTGTGTGTGTGTGTGAGAGTGGGGGTGGTTGTGTGTGTGTGTGTGTGAGGGGGTGGTTGTGTGTGTGTGTGAGAGTGGGGGTGGTTGTGTGTGTGTGTGAGAGAGTGGGGGTGGTTGTGTGTGTGTGTGAGAGAGTGGGGGTGGTTGTGTGTGTGTGTGAGAGTGGGGGTGGTTGTGTGTGTGTGTGTGAGAGTGGGGGTGGTTGTGTGTGTGTGTGTGAGAGTGGGGGTGGTTGTGTGTGTGTGTGAGAGAGTGGGGGGTGGTTGTGTGGTTGTGTGAGGTGGGGGTGGTTGGTGTGTGTGTGTGTGTGGGTGGTGTGGTGTGTGTGTGTGAGGGGTGGTTGGTGTGTGTGAGGGGTGTGTGGGTGTGTGAGTGTGGGGGTGGTGTGTGTGTGTGTGAGGTGGGGGTGGTTGTGTGTGGTGTGAGTGTGGGGGTGGTTGTGTGTGTGTGTGGGGGGGTGTGTGTGTGGGGTTGGTGTGTGTGTGTGTGGGAGGTGGTGGGGTGGGTTGTGAGTGAGGGGGGGGTGGGTGCGTGTGTATGGGGGGGGTGGTTGCGTGTGTATGAGAGGGGTGGGTTGTGTGTGAGAGAGAGAGGGGGTGGTTATGCGCGTGTGTGTAAAGGGGGTGGTTGTGAGGAGGTGGTTGTGTGTGTGTGAGAGAGGGGTGGTGTTAGTGTGTGTGTGTGAAGGGGTAGTTGCGTGTGTGTGAGAGGGTGTGTGTGTGTGTGAGAGGGTATGTGTGTGTGTGTGTGTGTGTGAGAGGGGGTGTGTGTGTGTGTGAGGAGGTGGTGGTGTGTGTGTGTGAGGAGAGAGAGGGTGTATTTGTATGTGTGTGTGTGAGAGGGTGTGTGTGTGAGAGGGGGTGTGTGTGTGTGAGAGGGGGTGTGTGTGTGTGTGAGAGGGTGTGTGTGTGTGTGAGAGGGTGTGTGTGTGTGTGAGAGGGTGTGTGTGTGTGTGAGAGGGTGTGTGTGTGTGTGAGAGGTGTGTGTGTGTGAGAGGGTGTGTGTGTGTGTGAGAGGGTGTGTGTGTGTGTGAGAGGGTGTGTGTGTGTGAGAGGGTGTGTGTGTGTGAGAGGGTGTGTGTGTGTGGAGAGGGTGTGTGTGTGTGTGAGAGGGTGTGTGTGTGTGTGAGAGGGTGTGTGTGTGTGTGTGTGAGAGGGTGGTGTGTGTGAGAGGGTGTGTGGGGTGTGGTGTGTGTGAGAGGGTGTGAGGGTGTGTGTGTGTGTGTGTGGAAGGGTGTGTGTGTGAGAGGGTGTGTGTGTGAGAGGGTGTGTGAGAGTGGGGGTGGTCGTGTGTGTGTGTGAGAGTGGGGGTGGTCGTGTGTGTGTGTGAGAGTGGGGGTGGTCGTGTGTGTGTGAGAGAGTGGGGGTGGTCGTGTGTGTGTGAGAGAGTGGGGGTGGTCGTGTGTGTGTGAGGGGTTGGTTGTGTGTGTGTGTGTGAGGGGGTGGTTGTGTGTGTGTGTGTGGGGGTGGTTGTGTGTGTGTGTGAGGGGGTGGTTGTGTGTGTGTGAGGGGGTGGTTGTGTGTGTGAGGGGGTGGTTGTGTGTGTGAGAGTGGGGGTGGTTGTGTGTGTGTGTGTGAGAGGGGGGTGGGTTTGTGTGTGTGTGTGAGAGGGGGGGTGGGGGTGTGTGTGTGAGAGGGGGTGGGGGTGTGTGTGTGAGAGGGGGTGGGGGGTGTGTGTGAGAGAGGGGGTGGGGGTGTGTGTGAGAGAGGGGGTGGGGGTGTGTGTGAGAGAGGGGGTGGGGGTGTGTGTGAGAGAGGGGGTGGGTGTGTGTGTGTGTGAGAGGGGGTGGTTGTGTGTGTGTGAGAGTGGGGGTGGTTGTGTGTGTGTGTGTGTGTGTGTGTGAGAGTGGGGGTGGTTGTGTGTGTGTGTGAGAGTGGGGGTGGTTGTGTGTGTGTGTGAGAGTGGGGGTGGTTGTGTGTGTGTGTGTGAGAGGGGGTGGGTTTGTGTGTGTGTGTGAGAGGGGGTGGGGGTGTGTGTGTGAGAGTGGGGGTGGTTGTGTGTGTGTGTGTGAGAGTGGGGGTGGTTGTGTGTGTGTGTGAGAGTGGGGGGTGGTTGTGTGTGTGTGTGAGAGTGGGGGTGGTTGTGTGTGTGTGTGAGAGTGGGGGTGGTTGTGTGTGTGGTGTGTGAAAGTGAGAGAGAGGGGGGTGGTTGTGGGTGTGTGTGTGTGTGTGAGAGAGGGGGTGGTTGTGGTTGTGTGTGTGTGTGTGAGAGAGGAGGTGGTTGTGGTTGTGTGTGTGTGAGAGAGGGGGTGGTTGTGGTTGTGTGTGTGTGAGAGAGGGGGTGGTTGTGTTGTGTGTGTGTGAGAGGGGGTGGTTGTGTGTGTGTGTGAGAGAGGGGGTGTGTGTGTGTGTGTGTGTGTGAGGGGGGTGGTTGTGTGTGTGTGTGAGGGGGGTGGTTGTGTGTGTGTGTGAGGGGGGTGGTTGTGTGTGTGTGTGAGGGGGGTGGTTGTGTGTGTGTGTGAGGGGGTGGTTGTGTGTGTGTGTGAGAGAGGGGGTGGTTGTGTGTGTGTGTGAGAGGGGGTGGTTGTGTGTGTGTGAGAGGGGGGTGGTTGTGTGTGTGTGTTTGTGTGGGGGGTGGTGGTGTGTGGTGTGTGTGTGAGGGGGTGGTTGGTGTGTGTGTGTGTGGTGGGGGTGGTTGTGTGTGTGTGTGTGAGGGGGTGGTTGTGTGTGTGTGGGTGTGTGTGTGTGTGGGTTGTGTGTGTGTGTGTGAGAGTGGGGGTGGTTGTGTGTGTGTGTGAGAGTGGGGGTGGTTGTGTGTGTGTGTGAGAGTGGGGGTGGTTGTGTGTGTGTGTGAGAGTGGGGGTGGTTGTGTGTGTGTGAGAGAGGGGGGTGGTTGTGGTTGTGTGTGTGTGTGAGAGAGGAGGTGGTTGTGGTTGTGTGTGTGTGTGAGAGAGGGGGTGGTTGTGGTTGTGTGTGTGTGTGAGAGGGGGTGGTTGTGGTTGTGTGTGTGTGAGAGAGGGGGTGGTTGTGTGTGTGTGTGTGAGAGAGGGGGTGGTTGTGTGTGTGTGAGGGGGGTGGTAGTGTGTGTGTGTGAGGGGGTGGTTGTGTGTGTGTGAGGGGGGTGGTGTGGTGTGTGTGTGAGAGAGGGGGTGGTTGTGTGTGTGTGTGAGAGGGGGTGGTGTGTGTGTGTGTGTGTGTGTGAGAGGGGGTGGTTGTGTGTGTGTGTGTGTGTGGAGAGGGGGTGGTTGTGTGTGTGTGTATGTGTGAGAGGGGGTGGTTGTGTGTGTGTGTGAGGGGGGTGGTTGTGTGTGTGTGTGTGTGTGTGAGAGGGGGTGGTTGTGTGTGTGTGTGTGTGTGTGAGGGGGTGGTTGTGTGTGTGTGTGAGAGGGGGTGGTGTGTGTGTGTGTGTGTGTGTGAGAGGGGGTGGTTGTGTGTGTGTGTGTGTGTGTGTGAGGGGGTGGTGTGTGTGTGTGTGTGGGTGTGTGTGTGTGTGTGTGTGGGTGTGTGTGTGTGTGTGGTGTGTGTGTGTGGAGTGGGGGTGGTTGTGTGTGTGTGGAGTGGGGGTGGTTGTGTGTGTGTGTGTGTGAGAGAGGGGGGTGGTTGTGGGTGTGTGTGTGTGTGTGGGGTGGGGTGGTTGTGTGTGGGTGTGTGTGGGGGGGGTGGTTGTGGTGTGTGTGTGTGTGTGGGGGGGTGGTTGTGGTGTGTGTGTGTGTGAGAGGGGGTGTTGGTGTGTGTGTGTGAGAGAGGGGGTGGTTGTGTGTGTGTGTGTGAGAGGGGGGTGGTTGTGTGTGTGTGTGTGTGTGTGAGAGGGGGGGTGGTTGTGTGTGTGTGAGAGTGGGGGTGGTTGTGTGTGTGTGTATGTGTGAGAGGGGGTGGTTGTGTGTGTGTGTGTGTGTGTGAGAGGGGTGGGTGTGTGTGTGTGTGTGTGAGAGGGGGTGGTGTGTGTGTGTGTGTGTGTGAGAGGGGGTGGTTGTGGTGTGTGTGTGTGTGAGGGGGTGGTTGTGTGTGTGTGAGGGGGGTGGTTGTGTGTGTGTGTGTGGGTGTGTGGGTGTGTGTGAGGGGGGTGGGTGTGTGTGTGTGTGAGAGGGGGTGGGTGTGTGTGTGTGTGTGAGGGGTGGTGTGTGTGTATGTGAGAGGGGGTGGGTGTGTGTGTGTGTGTGTGTGAGAGTGGGGGTGGTTGTGTGTGTGTGTGTGTGTGTGAGAGGTGGGGGTGGTTGTGTGTGGAGGGGGGTGGTGTGTGTGTGTGTGTGAGGGGGTGGGTGTGTGTGTGGGGGGTGGTTGTGTGTGTGTGTGGGGGGGTGGTTGTGTGTGTGTGTGTGAGGGGGGTGGTTGTGTGTGTGTGTGAGGGGGTGGGGTGTGTGTGTGTGTGAGGGGGGTGGTTGTGTGTGTGTGTGTGTGAGAGTGGGGGTGGTTGTGTGTGTGTGTGTGTGAGAGAGGGGGTGGTTGTGTGTGTGTGCGAGGGGGTGGTTTGTGTGTGTGTGTGTGTGAGAGGAGAGGGGGTGGTGTGTGTGTGTGAGAGAGGGGGTGTGTGTGTGGTGTGAGAGAGGGGGTGGTTGTGTGTGTGTGTGAGAGGGGGTGGTTGTGTGTGTGTGTGTGTGAGAGGGGGTGGTTGTGTGTGTGTGTGTGTGTGTGTGAGAGGGGTGGTTGTGTGTGTGTGTGTGTGAGGGGGGTGGTTGTGTGTGTGTGTGTGAGGGGGGTGGTTGTGTGTGTGTGAGGGGGGTGGTTGTGTGTGTGTGTGTGTGAGGGGGTGGTTGTGTGTGTGTGAGGGGGTGGTTGTGTGTGTGTGAGGGGGTGGTTGTGTGTGTGTGAGGGGGTGGT